>NC_057797.1:622064205-622364205 GCF_018294505.1 Triticum aestivum
AAACACTAACAGAAGTGTTAGAGGGATTCACTTTCGATAAGAATCCAAAAGCAAGTTCCCTATACTACCTTCTTTCCCTCCTCTGTTTCTGTCTTTAAGAGGCAGTGCATCCGGCAGGAATCGAACCTACTTTTTGACCCATTTTGCCTTTCTAGGTTGGTGGGCGCTTTCACCATTCAGCCATGGATGCTTTAGCGAGTGAACTAGGTTTTTATTTGAGAGCGAACTAGGTTTTTAGTGGTATTCCTTCTCGAGCTTCTATTTCTTCCGTTAAGGGAGATTCGGGAAAAGATGGAATAGGAAGACGTGTTTCCAGAACGAACAAGATACGGGTAGAGAAGGGGAAGTTAGCAAAGTTAGACAAGATTGGAATGGGCATAGGAACATGTATTGATGTACCAGATCGGCTAATGCTCCCAGGTTGATGCGATGTATTCCACCAGTTGACTGGAGACTTTATTATTGGTATATCGATCGGTCCAACACGGATTGAAATAGGAGCCGGTTCGACAGGAAGCTTTTGAAAACGCAGTGCACCCGGGTAAATAAGGAACAAGATGAATACAGAAGTTAAACGAGCATCCCACACCCGAAAGGTACCCCACATAGGCCTTCCCCGAAACCCCCCAGTCACTAACGTAAACAAAGTAGAAAAAGCACCAATTTCTGTACCGGTTCCGGAAGAGCGAAGAAAAAGGGGATGTTTTGTTAATGGGAACAAGGAACTGTTTATAGCTGTCGCGATATAAATAACTATACTCATCCGAGCCGCAGGAACATGTACATACGAAATACGAGAATTTCCACCTTGTTGAAGATCTGGTGGTGCTACCCGAAGACTTAAATGAATAGCCATCGCTGTTAAGAACAACCGAGATCCAATGAGAATTTGCGCGTAGCTTTTTGTCTTTGACATAAAAAAATAAGGTTGTAATAACGAAACTGACATTTTATTTTCCTTGCCTTGCAAGTGGAACAAGAAAGACTATATAGTTATTTTGATTCTATAAACAATCAAAGGATTTCGCATGCTTTCCATGGAATGACGGAATTCCCCTTGCTTAGTTTTCGCTCCGCTCGTGCGTGGCACTCCTTGCTTGCGGAGCGGCATATCGGAAAAAGAAGGATTGACTTTCTATACGGGCCCGTCCCCTCTTACCCCTAACTAACAATTATGCTGCTCTCGCCTTTTTGTAATCTTATCTTTCAAAAATGCACTACTAATTTTTACGGCCTCCTTAGTCACCCTATCCACTCTCGTCCTGTTTTCGGGTTCCCTTTCAGGGGATGAGGATATTTCAATGATTTCTCCCTCCGTAGGTGGAAAACGCGTGGGTGAGTAGAGTCTGTGCTTTGCTTTTGGGGGCACCGGCAAGAAGCTTCTCGGCCACCCTACTCTGACTTGATTAGCTACTAGTAACTAGGATCGTTCAAACAGTCAGTCAGCAATGCGTACTTCTTTCCTAGTTGAGTGGATCTGCGTAGCAGAGCCCAATCTTCTACCACAAGCTCTGACCTGACTTGTTGTACTTGATTCACCCACGTAAATAGACAACTTGGATAATAAAAGTCATCCCATAAAAGAGAAGTGAGTCCGCATGTCGGCAAATGATTTGGAATTGAAACTGGCTACAGAGGAAACCGAAGCCCTAACTCCCCATTCTTTCTATCTTACATCGCCATTGAGCCCTGGCTGTAGAGTCACTGGTTTCTAATCGCAATGGATTTAAGTTTTCTTTGGCTTTTCCATTCGCTTCGTTCAACCCTGATCTGGATAGATAGCTCGGCTTCTATTAGCTGAGAATGGTTTTGTCAAGGAAAGGTTTCGCTATACAACAACAATGAACTCACTTCTGATCAAATTGGATTGGATGAATCGGTAATCTTTCTCTGTCTTGTGAGAGAGAGTCACTTGCTGTATTGAGAGCGGGCGGGTGACATGCATTAAGCGAAATCAGTTGTTATGTTTTTGATCTTATTTGCGCGAGAAGACCCTTGACTGAGGAGACGTGTTTGGCTTGGATGATGCCGCTATGCTCCTATTCACTTTCAGAGACCGCTCTGAGTTTGCCGGTTTTGCGGCAACCCTTTCACTAAGAACATTTTAGCCATTAACGAAATGCCACTATTCCACAATGCTTCTTTGATTTATGTGTAGAAGCGGTAGTAGTGAATAAAATGGAGGGAGAAGAAAGAAAGCGATGTGACACGAGAATAGATCACATCCGACAGCCAGCCATGCCATTAGATAGATCCGCTCTGAGTCTTCTGCAGGATGAGATCCGCTTGGTCTTGTGATAGGGGCTTGAGGAGGAAGAAGAGGGGATTTCTGAAAAAAAAGAATGAATCTCCTTATTTATAGGGAACAGGACGTGTGACTTCCTCAAACGAAACGAATGTGGCTTTCGTGATAAGGCAAATCCTTCGTTCGGTACAATCAACATATTGAATCTACGCTCGCTCGGCTCGGTGCTGAATGAACTCCTTCATTGATTCCGGGCTGCTCGTAGGGGGACTGTGAAAGCAAGCGTAGGAGATCAAAATGTGAGTCGAGTCCGATGGGTAAAAAGGGGAAGCAGGAAAGGGTTCTGATGTGAATTCTTCTGGTTTGTATATCTATCTCAGCCCTTGCTTGAAAACCTCAAAATTGACTTGCATCTTCCCTTATCACACTACACTTTCTCTTCCTTATTCCATTTCACTGAGCTAAGCAACACTTTTTCACGTATTCACCTGAGATATTATAGAAATTGGTCATATTGATCTGTCGTCTTGTTCTCGATAGGAACTTGCTGCTGTCTTGGTTGGTTTGAGAGCAGGCACTGTCTATATATCCAAAACCGGAGGAGAGTTTGGGTTTGGATCACAGACGATCGGAGATTTTGGATTGAGATGGATGGTTGTGCTTGAAGTTACGAGTCGGGTAATGCTAAGTTGAATCGGCTGATCCGTTTCATCCTCTTTCGGCAAAGGAAGTTGGACTTTAGTTAGCTAAAAAAAAAGTACCAGCAGCCTGTCTGTGCCCTTTGAGTCTATAGCCGCCAAATCTAAAGATTCCTTAAGTTGTCGTACGGCTTCTTTTTCTTCTTTTGTCAATGATCGGTGACAATGAATGCTACGAATGTTCGCTTCCACTAATGTCGTATAAGAATTGTTAGGTGCCCATAGCTTCCCGGAAAGAAGAAGAGTCATTGTCGTTTCCTGACCGATATGAATGCACATATTGACCCTCGCCTCGGGAAATACCACCAGTAGAGTCTGCAGAAGGTGTCGTTCAGGAGAGATGCTGGGCTCTAGATATGCGAGTGAGATACCCGCCCTCGGTCATGACCTGGGTTGAAGAAGGAATCTATGTTCTTGGAAGCAAAGAAAGAACTCCGGTATTCCGACCTTATCTTTTTGCTCAAAGAACGAATCAAACCCCTTGTCGAAGCCCTTTATGATATATAACCCTGGATCGAGTCAGAGTTGGGGCGGCTGAACCCACTTAAGCTGAAGCCTTAGTAGATGTCGACGGAAAGGTGAGAAGAGCTGATCGAACCTACCAAGCAACGGTTAGTTGTGCGGTGTACATACAGGCTGGTTTCGCCATTAGCGATGAATTGGATTTATTAGTAAGGGAATGAATGAAGCGGACCGGAAAGAAGATGGATTTTGGAATAGAAAGAATTCCTCTTCTAGGTTTCTGCTTCAAGTAGTAAGCAAAGGATCCTACCTGCTAATGGTTGAAGACCTTGGCGGCCTCTAGTTCTTCTATCTAGTTTTTTAGCCTAGCGCGAACGAATAAGCTTAAACAAATGGTTTCTTTGGCAACTGTTTTTTCTAGTTGATTTGTCCTTATATATATTAGCCGTAGTGTAGTTTAATAAACTGCTCATAGCTCTTATCATTCCTTTATCCATGCATAGACTGGGAATATATTAGCTCTTAGCTCTGGCACTTTCTTCTTCTTTATTTGCCGTTGCATTCAATAGCCTATTTGAAGTTAACAAAAGCTTTATTAGCTAGCTCTATGAAATACGTATATCTTCTTGGCTATCTAGGCTATCTCTACAGGCTTTTTCAACCTATAAGCAGACCTTTGTATACACCCTTGTAACTGAACTAGCTATTCACAAAGAAAGGTCTATACCGTACATATACCAACTACGCACCCCTTGTATACTTCTTTTTCCTTCTCCCGTGCTTCAAGTTCTGCCCCGGCTCACTCCTCTTTCCAGCAATCTATGTGGGAAGCACTCATTCAAAGTAAGTTGAGATTCAAAGCGTTCCCGTAAGCTAGTAAGTCAATCAAAGCTATAACTCTATTTGTTAGTTTCAGGAAACTGGTACATATTTCAAATAATAATAATAATATATATATTATTATTTGGTATTTACCAATTTTAGACTAAGCATAAATTCATTTGGAAAGAAAAGGGAAATCCCCTGAAATAAAGGATTTTGACTACGTTACCCTCAAAAAGAAGAGGAAGACAAACTAGCCAAGAGACAGAAAAAGGTAGAGACCAACCACCGAAACAAGGGAGTAAGGGCTAGGGGGATATGGGCCAAGAAAGGTCCGATGTATCGGTCAGCTATACCTAATCCTTCACTCAAAAACGCATCACACCCTTTGTAGGTTCAAGCCGAAGTCAAGCATGATCACCTACTGCAAACTCCAAATATCGTGGTCGGCGTACCTGGTCCTGAACTGCTTTTAATCTAGAATAAGTGGAATCTTCTCGGCACTCTCCTTCATCTTCTGTGGCCCCGTCGGTCGGTACGTGCCAACCCCAACAAATCGGGGTACGACAAAGGTTCCCGTAGAGTGCTTCGAAAGGTGCCATTCCGATGCTAGAGTGATAGCAGTTGTTGTAAGCAAACTCGGCTAATGTATCTCTATGCCTATTTAGTAGGCCTGCTCATTGATGCTCTTCGGGCCGATTGTATGGGATGTGCGGCTCGCCAGACGCGACATGTTGCTGTTGCGCCCAGCCTGGACCACATTGGTTGTTCAGGGTCATGATCGCGCTACAGCCCTCTTTCCTCTTCCTTGTGCAGCGTACATCGCCGCTCCAGTCGGCAGTTGGGCGCCCGTTCCTTTTATTCCGATGACCTACCAGATGTACGAGCGGCATGGAGAATGATTGGGACCATAAACCCTGGGCGCTCAATCCCATGTGCATTCAGTGTACCTTCTTTGTAGCTGAAGCAATTCATAATGTTTATTACTTCCAATAACCTCGCGTATTGAAGGAAGAACCACTGTACCTCAGCAAATAGATGGGATATCCATCCACGCTAGAGAAGCAGAGACCGGACAAGCAATTCTAGCTTCAGATCCGACTAATTCGGAAGAAATTTTGTTGACATGTGCAAACATTACCCACCCTTTCTAATCAACCAAGTTACACCATTGATACATACTGTTTGCAGTATCTGCAGTCTGTACACAAAAGCCAAGAAGACCAAGAGAGCAAACGATTTATGTACAGGTACAGCCAACGGACATGCAAATTTACATTTCACATGTTTGCTGGTACGGCCGAAATAATCCAGCTAAGAAAGAAAAAGACATCTTGCTTGATGACTTCCTTGATCATTGAGAAGTGTGCGCTTCATCGTTTCCATCATCAAGCAATGGCCTGAGGTTTGATCTCTCAGTGGCAGGAACATCATGCTCGCTCTGCTCATTCGAACGATCAACGCTGCGGAAAAATATGGCTGCAAAGGGAGAACATGTCTCAGCTTCAGTCAACTATCACAAACACGCACTAAAATGCATTACTTATAGTGGTCAGCTGGCACAAAATGCATTGCTCATATGATTAAGTAATACTAGTAGTGAACAAACAATGCAAGTTGATTATTTCTAGACATCCCAACTCTTCCTGTACCCTTAAATCTCCAAAATACTCTCCTTAATGAATGCATTTGCTCCTACAGGTTTCCTCAAAACTATTTTCCCCAAACCACATGACCTGCTCGTAGTTGATGACTGGATTTCTCCTATTATAATTATTCTCTATTGCTTGGAACAGCTAACTAGGCTAAACAATTTGCGACCAAAGGGGAACACAAGAAATGCTTTAGACCCTTCAAGTAGGTAACTTTGTTAGGCTCATGCAAATAAAATGAATCTCATTCTCCAAGCACGTATTCAAAGTACACACTAAAGGCCTGTTCGGATTCCCTCCCGTCCAAAACTCCGCTCCCGGAGCTGGTGGAGCAGCAGTTCAAAATCGCGGAGTGGGGAAGGAGGTGCTCCACAGATCCTGAGATTTCATGGAGTGGGAGGATTGCCGAACAGCCCCTAAGGCATGGTAGTGATTTGGCTTGGTTTCAAATCATGCGTGCATATGACTTCTAAACATGAGGTTGAAACAGTTGCTCCTAGAGTGGCAAGCATTATGTAGTTCTTTTAATCACAGTGAAAACATAAGATACTGCCCAGACATTATATGGAGTTATATAATTTATACTATACTAAGAGAACATACCGGTAAACCAAAATCCAAACGCAATAAAGAGGACGGATGTCAATAAAAGCGCAGTTGATCTCCAGTTATGGAGATAGTCCTGCATCAAAGTTCCAACAGTAAAAACACAATGTAAGACTCAACGATTCAACAATACTGAAAAGTATAACCATCCAAGTGGTGCTGGATGCAGCTAAAATGTAAGGCCTATAATACATCAACATCTGCTAGGGCAATAATAGAGTAATTGAGGGCCATAGAAATATTGGGATCTAAAATAATGTGTTGACATATAAAAATCCATTATGACAATCATTGAGACATCAACCTAACAAACAAGGGTAATCTCATTTACACAAAAATAACGGACCTGGTTACGTACAGAGAACATGAGCAATTAAGTTGCTAAGCAAGTAATTCTTTGCCTATGATCCATTGGAAACAAGCACAAAGGACAAGTACCTGAAGAGCCCCAACGATGGGTGAAGAAGGCACATCACCGAATATATGTATCGAAACAGTAGACATAGCCATTGATAATGGCCGCAAACTTGGTTTCACACAATGAAGGCATATGTAGTTTACTGGAGCCTGCAAGTACACAGGATAAGTATATGTGCAGAATTTAACTAGGCATATGAGTACATTTACCATATATTGAAATGCTTATCAGCATGGCAAGTACATAAAAAGTAAGCAACTTGTTTAAAAATGATGTCCGTTTTACATCCAATACCCATACAGCAACTCGAGTAACTTCTAATGTGAAGATTCTCAGAAGTGGTAACCAAGATAAACATAATGAAGTAAGAGTAGTGTTTCTTTGTGTTCCTAAATGAGCAACAATAGTTTCAGCTCAGTTACGTAATAGGAGTAAGAATCTAAAGTGATGTGAAAATAGTTAAGCAAAGGAAATATTTACCTGAGTTGCAAAAACCAATAGCTCCCCCACTGAAAAGAAGGGTATGAATCCATAAAGGCTCTTGAAACAAAAGGCACTGAAACAAAATATTGCCCCGAGGAAAGTTGCGCCAGAAAGAAGCTACAAGAAAAGAAATCGTGTCAACGGAAGTAAGAATTACATAATTACAAAGCTATACAGTAGTAAGCAGCATATACAGATTCCTTTAGCTTCATTGCTCCAGCCTCCAGACTTATATGACTGGAAGGTACTACTCAGTAGACATAAGTAGTTAAGTACAACACATCCATGTTAAACATCATGCTGGCTGGTATATAAGAAGGAAAATGGCCATGCCTACTTAATGGTCCAGTGCCATTCTGCTAAAGAACAAATAAGGCAACAGGCAATGATAAGAACAAATCCTAGGAACATGCTCAAAAAGAACGACACATTAACTACTGATTGCATGTCGTCTGCAAAAGAAGGAACAAAAGCCTAGAATCAGTAATTAAAAACTAGCGTGAAATCATCAACTTAAGATGTTGGTAGATATTCGTGCTAATAGAATAACCACCTATCAAGCTATTTGAAAACATACCTTACAATTGGACTAAAAGGCTGGGTTGTTTCTTTGAAAATACAAGTTAGAAGGTAAATAATGCAAATATTACGGACGCGAATTTTTGGGATATGGTGCCACGCGAGGATGTAATCTGGGCAGTCCATGCATGCTATGTGATTAGCACTTTATATAGCGATTAAATGAATACGCCAACACTATGCTAGGTTAATTCAGCAAATACATGTATATGGGCTGGTGGTTGGGCATCTTAAATGAAGCCCATACATACTTGAGAGATCAATGTGAAGTGTTGCGCTAGTGGTTTCCCTGTACACCTTGAATGTTGGTAATTAAACCGTGTGGGGTTAATGTCACATCCTAGTTAGCCATGCATTAGAGTGTTGCATCATGTTTACTCTTTCACCAGAAACCTGAAATGGGGATGACAGAACCCCCAGTCCCCTCTGAAACCAATTAGGGTTTACTAAAAACTTGTTCAATGAACCTGAAATGCCCTTCTAGAATGCCCATCATTTTTGTCTTGGTTCAGAACCTCTGCCAAAAGTGGTGCACATTTTCCTAGGCCATCCTAGGGTTTTTGAATTAAATCATAAGTATTTGAATTTGGGCATTTAAAATTATATAAAATATTTAAATGCTCAAATAACTCCAAACTAAAATGTTTCATGTTGGAAATAATCCAACTATGGACCAGGAGTAGTTTGGTGATTTTAGGAGTAGCCTAAGTATTTTATTTAATTCAACAAAGTTGCAGAAGTATTAAAAAAAAACAGAAACAGAAGAAATGGAAAAAGCTTACCTGGCGCCTAGCACCCGGCCCACCTGCCGGCCCAGCCCAGCACCGCGCCAGCGAGCTGCTTGCCGGCCAGGCAGGCAGGCAGGTGCTCGACGGCGAGCACCGCATGGGTGCCACGCACCTGCTCGCCGCCTCGCCGCCTCCCTCGCCCGGCTAACGCCGTGAATCGGCCTCCCTCTCTCCCCCGAACCTCCCAGACACCCCCTCTCCCCTCCAGCTCCTCTCCCTCGCTCTCCCACGCCATGGCCGACGCCATCGCCGCCACCCCCTCGCCGTAGCCACGCCCTCCGTCAACCTCACGCCGTGCCGCCGTGTCCAGGAGCTCCGCCGCCGTCCACTTCATCGAGCTAGCCGAGCCCCGTGTGCTCGTGCGGCCCGAGACCACCGCACCGACCTCGCCCGAGCTCGCCGTCGCCGGAGATCCCCTTCAACGCCGTCGCCGCCTCAGCTCGTCCCCGACCCCGCCGGTGGCCTCTACGGGAGCGCTGTGAGCCTAGCTACCTCTCCGACCCTCTCTCTCTCATTCCCGAGCCGTGTAGCCACCGCACGAAGATCACACGCACGCACCGCCGCGGATCTCGTCGCCGACGTGTTTCCGGCCATCCTTCGGCCAACCCGCGGTGTCCAACGCACTCACCACGTTGCGTTAGGCCCAACCGTGCACGTCCCGCACCTCCCCGCACACCCTAGCGTCAAGTTCGTCTTCGGCCGAACCCCAGTGGCCGCCAAAGTCGTCGCCGGCGCCAACTCCGGCCACCCCGACCCCAACGGACTCCACCAAGAGCTGCGGCTCGACCTCAGCTCCTCTCCGGTGCCCTCCGCGGCTCGTTTGGTTGCCGGAACGGCAAAAATCACTTCCGCCGCCGCGTCGGGCTCGCCGGCGGCTAAACGCCGGTGCAGCCGACCCGGGTTTGACCACGGGTGGGCCCTGGTTGACTCCCCTGAGTCAATGACAGGTGGGGCCCAGCCCTGTTAGTTAAACAGGTTTAGTTTTAATTAAACTTTAATTAATTTAATCACCCTGACATGCGGGACCCACTGTCAGGTTTGACCCGGACAAGTTCCGTTGACCTGCTGACGTCAGTCAGGCTGACGCAATAATTGATTTTCCGGAATTATTCTAATATAGGAAATTCCAGAATATAATTTAAACTTCAAAAATTCATAACTTTTATTCTGTAACTCCAAATCAGACAAATTATATATGAAAAATGATCAGAAAAATCCAATCTATCCATCTGTACTACTTTCATGCATGACTAAACAAGTTAACTTGATGTTTAATGCAGAACAAGGAAAAACACTTTAAAGGACCATAATTGAGTTTGAAATTTGAATCTTTGATCCAAATTAGTTCAAACCCTTCTGGTCTTAGTTGCATTAGCCCAACACACTCATACTGCTATGTTTCATGCATGCATCATATTGTTGCACATTGTTTGGTAATGGTTGTATATCGGTGTTTTTTTGCGGCAGGATCTGCCTCCGAGGAGTATCGTGATTACCCTAACGAAGAACCGTATCAGTGCATCGAACCATCAGGCAAGCAACCAACCATTTGATCATATCGATACAATCCCATGTTCTCGCTCCTGCTCTCTTTTACTGCATTAAGACAACGCGTTTCAAACTGCTGTGTGCTACGGTAGTTGAACCCACTTCCTCTGCATGACCTGTCATTGCAACAGTAACTAGATGAAACCCACTAGCATGTGTAGGAGTTGATTGAGCCATATGTATGTGTTGTTCCTACCTTGCTATGCCTGCTATGCTTAGAGTCGTGTCAGGTCTGGTTCATCTGGGTGATGGGCTAGAGTGAAATGATTATGTCGGTAATGAGAGTGGTGTGGTGAACACGATTTGATAAAGGTATCGATGAGAGGCCATGTAGGAGTACATGGTGGGTTGTTTCATTGAAGCCGACCTTAAGCACTGAGATCTGTATGTGTGATTTAAGAATCAGCTACTACCATGCATTGGGCCCGAAACCAATGGACCCTCTCGGCTTCTTATTCACCCTAGTTCTCCGTCCAGGAGTTGCAAGTAGTTTCTGGTGTTTGTAGCCTACTGGAGGCCGTGGACAGCGCTGACCGTAGGGGTGGGCTGTGATGCGGTAGGTACGTGGCCGGGTGTACCGAATACCCGTTAGGTATCTCGGGAACCCTGTTCACATCGTTCGGGGCCGTATGGGAAACTTCGGCCGGACTCCCTGCGGATGGAACCTGGATAGGCGATAAACCTGGACTGGAGGCTTAGGTGATTAGGTAGGTCGTGGCCGACACCCACGTTGGGCTTCCGCTTGAAGGTTGCCGAGTACATGTCGTGTAAACGACGGTAAGTGGTGAGAGCGTGTATGAAGAAGTACACCCCTGCAGGGTTATCATGATCTATTCGAATAGCCGCGTCCGCGGTAAAGGACTACTTGGTTGCCTATACAGTTCATAGACAAGTAAATGGAAACTACTAAAAGCCTCAAGATAAGTGTGAGTGCCGAGGATGGCTCTTCCGTAGGAAGACGGAGGTGGATCCTCGGTAGTGTATTGAATTGGTGAGTAGTGGACTCGTGTACGCAAAACCGTTTCAAATTGGAGTCTCGTAGGTTAGCCTAGCCAAGAGTCAAAGCTGGCTTGCTGCAATAACTCCACCAACCCTTCTTGATAATGTGCATGTATATAGGATCTGATGTAAGTCTTGCTGAGTACCTTTGTACTCATGATACTATAATTTACATTTTTACAGAAGACGCTGCAACCCCTTCTGATGGGTTCTACGTAGACGTTGACATCAATGAGTAGGCTAAGACCCAGGTGGTGATCCTGAGCTTGTGAAGGACCACGTAGTATAGCTAGGCTTCCAAGCCTCTTTTATTTTCTAGTTGTCTGTACTCAGACAAGTTACTTCCGCTGCTGGTTTGTATGACTGTATGACTTGAATGTTGGGTCGTGTGACCCGTACCTTGTGTATGTAATGTATGGCTCTCTGAGCCTTAAATAAAGTACTTGTGTCGTAGAGTCATGTTGTGATGCCTTTGTTGTATTTGCACATATCGAGCATATTGTGTGTATGATTGAAATGCTTGGTATGTGTGGGATCTGACTATCTAGTCGTTTATCTTTAGTAGCCTCTCTTACCGGGAAATGTCTCCTAGTGTTACCGCCGAGCCATGGTAGCTTGCTACTGCTCTGGAACACTTAGGCTGGCCGGCATGTGTCCTTCCTCGTTCCGGTGTCTGTCCCTTCGGGGAAATGTCACGCATTGAGTACCGGAGTCCTGTTAGCCCGCTACAGCCCGGTTTACCGGAGTCCTGCTAGCCCAGTGCTACAGCCCGGACCCACTTGCTGTTGACCGACATGTTCGAAGCTGGGTCATGAATGCCTGTCCCTATAAGTCTGTGCCACTTTGGGTTTACGACTAGTCATGTCAGCCCGGGCTCCTTATCATATGGATGCTAGCGACACTATCATATACGTGAGCCAAAAGGCGCAAACGGTCCCGGGCAAAGGTAAGGCAACACCCGTGGGGATACCGTGCGTGAGGCCGCAAAGTGATATGAGGTGTTACAGGCTAGATCGATGTGACATCGAGTCGGGGTCCTGACAGTTAACGACTCATTTTTTCTTCTTTGGTCAACCGTTGTTCATACTAGGTGTTTTTTTAAGTTCTTCATATATTGTACTTGTTGGGATTGTAATAATGCCTCCCTAGTGGAGATGGTAGGGTTCGGCATATATATGATGTTTTCATTTTTCAAACGTCATATACATGATGTTAGGGGCCTAAGACAATTTAGTTAGTAGTCTTATTGAGGAGGAGATTTAACCTTACTTGAAATAAAAAATGTTAACACAAACATCTATATATGCCAAGCTTTAAAAATTGGATTGCAAGAAACTAGTATTACATTTAGGGGCAGCTGGGTTGTGGTCTTTATTACTATACTGAAGGTACTTGATAATTATGCAAATAATACTAGCAAATTAACATGAACGTGAGTAAATCTGCTAGGGTGGGTTGTGATAATGAGCCATTATCAACATCATTATGGTGGGATCAATGGCAAACGGGATGTAGGCCAGACATCATCATTGCTGCCGAAAGGCCAGCATACATCTAGTCACTGACATATTAATTTGGATTATTTTCACAACTGCCACTCCTGTCCATCTCCTATGCCCCCACACATTAGGTGCTCCCATGATACAATTTTTCAAAAAACATATTTAGCTGTTTCAAAAAATTCTGAAAATAATTATGAGTGTTCAAAAGATATATGTTGACAACCTGTAAAAAGTTCAACTCAAAAATTCGAAATACACATGGGGAAACAAATAGGACAAATCAGAATGTAAATAATGTCATTCTGGCTTTTGTCCTTTTGTGGCACTATTCATACTGAATTTGTCTTTTTTGTTTCTCCATGTGTGTTTCGAATTTTGATTTGAACTTTTTACAGATTGTAGACACATGCCTTTTGAACACTCACAAATTTTGTCGGAATTTTGTGAAACATTTAAACATGTTTTTGAAAAATGGTAGCATGATAGCATGTAATGTGTGGTAGCATCTAAAATTTTTCCCTCTTGCCTGAAGCTGGTAGCACATAAATGGACAGTAACTCAATGCGTACTGATCTGCACAAAGCGGCAGGGAGCGTGTTGTAGTTGCCCATTCAGCCTGACAAAAACTTAATGCGCTCAGAGCGAATAGGAAAAACTATACTACCTGGATACGGTGACAAGATATTAGTATACGCGCTTTGTGTATTAAAACTGCACGAATCATGAGGGAGCTGACCGGCAGGATTACATCCTCACGTGGCACCGCGTTCACTCGTGATTTATCGAAATATTACATGTAAATTTTTCTCTTACCTTGAAAGCATTAGAAATTGTAGAGTCCATCTTGTCAAGGATGAAACCCCCTGCAAGGGTTCCAACTATTCCACACACTATTGTTATTCCGCCAAACATTAGATCTGCACTGGCCTGGTATGAAAAGTTCAGCATGAAAGGTTATCCAGTGAAATGGCAATATATTGAAGTATGATAATATAAATATCATGCTAGGACTAAGATACACTAAACCAGAAGACCTGGGCTTTCATACAGATAACTAAATTAAAATCAATGCTCAAATAATCGCATGCCCTATCATCGGAAAAACAGACTACAAGGAATTACCATGTGGTAGATATCCTGACCAGCCTTGGGGCCCCAATATGAATAGGCACCAATGACAGCGTTGTAAAAGATGTAACCTGGAATCGCACAATTAAATTTACCCCGGTTACAAACAGAAGACTATACCCCGCAAAAAAGAGTTGCAAATGAAATGTATTTCAGAAGTAGTATCAATCAAACTTCAAATTTGGGTGTGAAAGACACGTGTTACTAACTACAAGGATCCATTGGAAGTAATGTACCGCGAGAGAACCTTACTGCCCTAATTTTGAATGCTGAATGAAGAATCTATAGCCACAGCAAGACTTTGTTTAGAAAAGATGTTTTTTACTTCCCAAAAGTAGTTGCTAGCTTGGCTATTTACTCTTAAGACTTGGCTATTTACTCCTATGGGTTAACAGTAACATTTTGTGCTGAATCTGCCACAAAAGTTGAACCAATTGGGCTTAACTTGAGTTAGAAAACAACAATGGATCAGAGTACATGTTGTTTCAACTATATTTAAATGCATACTATATATGGAAGATCTTCTTGTCTAACATTAAGGATGAAGTATAATGCATTGAACACAACTGAGTTTAGCATTTAAAAAGCTCATGTTCAGTATAAAGGGGAAGTATCTAACATAATAGAGTTAAAACGATTGCATAACATGTGAAAGAAAATCTGACCAGCCACATTGAAAACATAGACTTTCTCTTGTAGCAATTCTTTCATATCTACCCCAAAATGATGGATTTCAATCATAACTTTCTTCCCGAAACTGGAGCTGCATGATGAAAATGTGAATATTCAAACGATTTTGTATATTACGTTAATGAAAGTAAGCTACTAAGTATTCTATTTGCAATAGGCACATAAGACAAGTAACTACAATATTGACTTTTACCTAGATCATCAACAAGGAAAAGGGCTGTATATTCCGATAAAAAAAGAAAGAAATAGCACTGTATGAAGATATAAAATTAAGGCACTGATCTAAAGTTCTAATCTAGCAAAAGAGAAAACACAAAGGAGGTGCTTACAGGGAAGACTTTTCTGCAAGGCCCTCAACTACAGCAGGCACACCCTGCTTTATTCCATTATTATCTGGAAATAGTTGGAAGAAAAATGAGCAATTGAACAAGGCGGTGTTTACTGGCGCTTGAGCTTCTGTGAAGTTACACACCCCAGCAGCCAGGAGGAGGCAAATTATATTCAGTATGATGTTGTATCCAGAAATGTCAATGAAAGTAGCCTTTGATGAACAAGCCCTAAGCAAATGAACAAGGTCATCTAGGATACATGATTGCAAGTTAGTTACTACTCCCTCCGTCCCATAATATAAGAGCGTTTTTACACTAGTGCAGTGTCAAAAACACTCTTATATTATGGGACTATTTTCTTCCCTAAAACAAAGCTCGCTGCTTTTGTGCATTTCAAATACAAGGGGACATCGAAACAATCGAGAAGGCTAAGCAAATCATCAGTTCTGCCCTTAGGTTGTTTTCCTATTGAAAATGCTTAAGATCCTAGGATCATAGAATGTCAGGCATATTACCACGGTTCGACTCATCACAGAAGTAGTAGCCCTGTAACTCAAAAATTTAGCATAACATGCATGGAGATAGAAGTCAAGAGAAGGAATTTAATTAGGAAGATGTTTTCTGAAGTGCTTTTCACTCATGTACTGTAAGCAAATCAGTGTAGAGAAACAGTGAGTTCTTCTAATAACTGAATGAAGCAAATTACGATTTTAACCTTTGAAGGGAATATTCAAGCATTTTTTTAAGGCAAGGATGGTGTGACAACGTCAAACTAAGTAAAGAGAGAAGGGATGTACTTGTCTCATCTTGAAGCTCCGGACTGAGCATTTGACCATACTCTTTTGTCTTTTTGTTGTGAGTAAATCCTGGTAAACAAGTCACCACCCCAAAAGAAAGAGAAAACAAATGGAAGAAAGTCAGAGTGCCAGAATACCAAAATAGAAATTAGTGCTGTCTACACTGGTAATAAGCAAAATAATACATAATACAAAGCCACACCTTTGAGCTCTAGTGGCTTTATCACAAAGCCCAGAATGACAAAGGGAAGCATCAAAATTGACTCTCCCCAGAAAGCAGCACGCCAGTGCAGATGACCCCCAACCTGATGAGATGCAACATAATTTTGAACAATACAAGGTCAAGTTACACTGGTAATGCACCTGTTACTCAACCCGTATAATTTGAGGCAAAACCAAGAAGCAAGAAAGAAGTGTAGCATAAGACTTACCAACCCACCATAAACATAACCCAGTGCTATCCCAGTGGGTATACACATGTAGAACATAGCAAGCCATGCAGTTTTCTGGTAACATAATTAGCAGCAATGTTAGTTTTTGATTAAAATAATACAAAAGGAAGAAACAGTACTATGTAAACAAAACCTCCTAAGCAAACATAAAACTACATAACATCATGATCCATGGATGTATGAGTTAATCAAGGAGCAATTTATTCACCTGATTTAACAACTAGAAGCAATTGGTGAAGAATTTTTTTAACCTAAGCTACTCAGCTCAATACAGCAATGAGTGATGAGGATTGAGGACAGCATTTTTACTCCCGCATGAACAGTAAATTCGAAGAAAAAGTAAAATAACGGATTTTTTTGGCACTTTAGTGTTCTAGGTGTGTGCACAATTTCGTGAACAAATGGCATTCGTGGTGCTCTGGACCAAAAGGAAAAAACAATCAGTGCTCCAAAATGTCTCTGTTTCTTTGGAGCACCATTTTTTTCTTTTTTTTTTTTGTCCAGAGCACCATCGATGACATTTCTTCACGAAATTTTGCACACACCTAGAATACTCGAGCATCTTTGGTGCCAAACAAATTCAGATTTTTTTTCTATTTTAAAAAAAATGTTCATGCGGGAGTATATGAACTCAGGCTCCCAAAGCAATTACCGGCTGAGTAATCCATTACAATCCTGGATTACATGGTCTTTATGTACTGTATTGATTAACATATTTTGAATGCCCTGCAGAATTTTGCCTCAGTGACATGCGTTTGACAATTTGTTCCTTCTAGTGACATATAATGATTCGGAGTAAGATCATTCATATCCTTGACACGTCATAAACATGACACATGTGCAAAGATGTAGATTATTTCCAGAAGAATGTTGCTTCATGATAGGACTTGGGTATAGAAATAAATCCAAGCAAACACAAGATATGTTGACATATAGTACACAGAAATCAGTCTTAAGAAATCTAAAGGCATCACAAGATTAACAGGACCTGTGCTGCTGGTGCATTGTCATCAATGAAAGGAGCTGCGAGACTTATAAACGAAGCTTCACCAACACCAACTAACCTAATTAACATGTTGTAGAATAGATCACATGATTAGGAGAGTTTTATTAAAAAATTACACTGATCTGAAACATTAACATTTAGAAAGTACTTACATGCGACATACAGTAATTGACCAGAAATCAAACGCGCACCCACAGCCAGCTGTTGCAATAGTCCAGACTAACAATCCGACGCCAATAAGCCTGAAAGGATTGTGTCTGCAAGGAGGGGAAAAATCTATCACATGCAAAAAAAAAAAAACAGCACCCTTAAAGGCTTGCATCGAACCTATTAAAACAATGTTAATCTGTAGTGTGTATTGTTGTTTGAAGAATAGTTTTCCATTTGTAATATCTTTTTCCTACTGCAATGAGCAATATATAGAAATAAAGGTATAGTACATTAAAAGAGGACCATAGGATACTAACATTTTTGCCAATGACGCAAATATCGGGGAAGCCACCAACAACCCTACCATAAATGCCGAGGACAACACGCCATCTTCAAAATTGCTCAGATTAAAATCACCCCTGTAGAGAACATGGCATGAGATAGAGAAAGAAGAAGAAACTTATGTGTGGAAAAGAAGACATGAATTGTGTACAATGGCATTGTACGGCAATTTAATTTGGAGAAGGGGTGCAGCACAGCTTGGTAGCACGTTTGTTTTGGGTACAAAACGTCACAGGTTCAAATCCTGTCATCCCTACCTATTACTTCTTTCTTCTTTATGGGGACTAGTGATGAGATCAATTAAAGTAAAGTAAAATGGGTATAACGAAGGCCAATCAGGAATAAACAAAAGATATGATGATAAAATTAAGATGGCCAACATGATTAACGGAAAAATACTATAGAGTGAAGACATGCAGGAAAACAAATAGAAGAGAAGATTAAAAAAAAGAATTTGCATACAAATTTAATGTGTATATAACGACTTGCAATTTGCAACGAATTAAATTATATGAGCGTTTCTCCTGAACTATAGTAGCCAAGACATGCAAAAAGTGTATTGAGTTCAAAAGAGATGTCACATTTTGTAGAAAAGTTTCTGGTGGGACTTACTGAATTCCAGAACCTGATGAGCATGTGCCACCAGAACAACTGCCACGGCTGCCATTGACACCATTACTTGCTATTACTCCCCGGTCAACATAATTTAGCATGTTGATTATGCAGAACATCACAAGTAATCTGCAACCATAATAAGTAATTAATCAACCACTGCATAATGGACTCCTTACAATGAGAACACACAAACCTGACAGAGTATGTCATGCTAATTTAATCTGTATAAATTACAGCTTCTGACATGAAATTATTGACTAAATTCAGATAATGGCAATGCCCAGGGGGATACTGAGCACACATGCACTAAACTGCTACTGCAGTCTGCATAAACAACAAGTTTTGAACTCAAGACCCACACACAACGTGGAATTATTGACATTGCATCACCATGTCCTCCAATTCCTCAAAATGTCACACTGAAGAGGCCCAAAACTTGGAAAAAATCCGAACCACGGTGAGCACATAATATACTAACAAGATGAGCTGTGCCAAACAAGAGGAGAACAACCAAATCACCACTCCATCTTGTCGAAATTGAGAACAAATCTACTATGCAATTTGCAATGCATATCAAAAGAGTATAGAGACTATCTCGCCAGAAAAAAAGGCTTGGGCCACCGTTACCAAATAACGCCCACGCGCGCACAAACGGTTTTAAGACCACTACAAACGGGAACAAACTGCATCACGCGAACGCCAAACTAGTACTACAAGACGCAGGTCCACGCCACTAAAGCAAGCCAACATAGAGAAACGGACAAGTACTAAAACCAGAAGTCACGAAAGGAACAAGCAGAGATTCAAGAGAAATTTCGATTAAGGAGATGGAACCATACAGCACATATCACTGATGATTGTTAGTAGTATGAGCAATGATTTGTTATCAAGCGTAAAAAAACTGGCCAAATCTCCTAGCGCGCATCTGACCTCAACCTGGCATCGCTGAAGGCTCGCAGCTCAAATCAACGCAATGGCAGCTCAATTGGAGCTCGCGAGAACCCAGAATTTTCAAACCAAACAGCCAAATCGCCCCAATTCGATATGAAACCCGTCCCAGAGGTCCGCAGAGGGAAAAACCCGTGCACCCAACAGTTCAAACCTACTACCAAGCCAAAGCTGCCGCTCAATCTCGCTATGCCGGGGGATTAGTGGTAGCAGTAAGCAGTAGTACCTCTTCGGGGTGAACCAGGAGGGCTTCTCGTCGGCCACGCCGCTGGTGCTCGCTTCGGGGCCCGCCTCGACGTCCCGCACCACGGTGACCGCCATGGCCTGCGCCGCCGCCGCCGCCGCCTCCACCTGCTTACCTTCCACCACTAAACTCTCGGCCGGAGCAGCCGCCGAGAGCTCCCGCTTAGCTTCCGCCTCCTCCGGCGCCGGTGGCGTGGAGGCCGGCGCGGAGGCAGCGAGAGGGAGGTCGGAGGCGGAGGGGGCGGGGGGGCCGTCGACGGGGGATCCCACAACCACCACGACCTGGGCGTCGTCCCTTGCGGCTGGGGCTGCGTCGGATCCGCCCATATACTACAAAAAATATATGCGCCCGGAGTTTGACTCGCGATCGGTTTTCGGCCGGGGGGAGAAATCGTGGCCTACCGGGATTCCTTCCCAAATATCTATCCCATGGACGGGATGGGGTTTATAAACAGTCTGTCTCGACAGTAGTATTACTCGTGCGAGAACGGGAAACCGGATAATACGGGGCGGGCGGCAGTTGGTTTAACAGTAAAGGCTGGTGGCTGGCGGGCGGATGGATATTCGGTGAAGATGTTTGTGGCGACGACGCAACGTCTGTCGTGGGTTGCTTTGCTGCTGGGTGGTGGGAGATTCTCTCCTCTCCTCCCCTCTCCTCTATCTACTTCTCTGTTCCCCGTGCACCGCGGCTCTCCTTCTTCTTCTTCTTCTTCTTCTTCTTCTTCCCCGGCGCCGTGATCTGGACGCCGGCGTGGTGGTGATGAGGGGAAAGGGGGCGACAGGCGGTGGTGGAGGGGTGGGGCAGCAGAGCGGCGGGCCGTGGACCTGGCTCATGGACGGACTGGTTTATCTGGACTGACTGACGTTGGTGTCTCCATCCGAGATGCCCTTCAATGCTCGGTCCTGCAAAGTAGCCGTGGTTGGTGACCTACATTTGGGAGATCGCTTTTTTCACCTGGATATACGACGGACGGACAATTCTTTACTTTGCGCGCTGGTCTCCATCCATCCATCCATCGAATTTTGGTGGAGTCCGTGCGGTGCGTGCGGCTGCAGGCTCTAGGTTTTGACGGTTTTACCCCCCCTCCCGTTTTTTTTTTTTGCGAGGGTCCCTCCCGTCTTTGTTTCCCGCTGGGCGCCTGCGAGTGAGCACCGTCACGTCAGTGGGTCAATGATGAAGGCCTGCTGCGCTGATCATGCCTCCATGGGCCCGGCTCACAAAGGCATCTCTCCCAATTCACACCCGTGGTGGGGCGCTCCTCTCTCTCTTGCGAATGCCGCCTTTTCTCCTTCTCCGGGCGTTAGTTTATCCTTGTGCGTGCGATCTTCTTCGTCTTGGACCAGCGACAGGCGGAGATTAGCTGTTGGGTCGAGGCGCTCACCCCTGATCCCTGATCATTCGTCCCCTCCACTCCAACGGCGCGCCACCATCTTCTGTTCCACATTCAATCGCATTCACGTCGCACGTGACGGCCGCTCCACCGTTTGGATATTGCCTTTGCTCGCTTTCTGTTTCAGTAGGCGAGCAGCATCCCCATCTTTCACGCATGGCATCCATTTGTTTACGACATTTTGCTTTGGAAACTTTTTTGCTCCATCACTTCGTGGTATCCCATACTCCCGATGGCTCAGTAGCAGCTTGCAGGCAATATGGCCCTTATCTATCCGGACCGCGGAAGTCATTCAACACAGGATTGTTCGGTTCCTGGGATGTTCGGACACGATTTCTCCTGCAAACCAGAGATAATTTTTTTTAAATATACTTAGACGTATCATAGCTTTATAGAAAACAGAATCGTAAGTACAAAAATACTACCACTCATTGTGAACAACGAGCGTAGAACGAAGACCACATTAAGTAAGACCAAATACAACCACCAACAGCTAACAAAAGCAATTGTCCTAACTGAGAACAATATCGCGTCTCGACCAACGTCGAGCACCTCTGGAGACAAAAGTGAGAAGCTTTGTGGGAGTCGGACACGCGAAACGTACGAGTTCAACACCCCTGACCCACCCGAAACCCTTCCGGACCCCGCGACTCCATCCTTCCCGTTTTCTCTCTTTCCTTATTTCTCTCTTACCTTCGCCGCCGTTCCACCACCCTGGCCACCATGCCACACCCCTGCAGGAACTCTGCGTCTCCGTCACCTCTACCACTCCAGCAAGGCTCCACCCCGCTTCTCCTCCGTCCCCGTTCAACTCTTGTCCTCCGACCGCCTCGCCAGGTACCATCCGCTACTGCTATTCTCAACATGCCCGACAACTGTTCGATGAATCATCAAAACTAAAAACAATTATCTCTTCTTCTTTCTAGCAATGGATTCTGATTTGAAGTACACATACGAGCAGTATGCTGAGTCGTCTGACGACTCGTCGGACGAGGAAGAGTACTCCAATGAGACGTGATGATGTAGACAGTCCTTGAAGACGCAGAGGAGCATGTTCTCAACATGATCGTCGAGGATGAGGGTGACGATGTTGATGCAGCTCTGAAATTTGAGAACATGGGTGATCATATCCAACTTCCGGAGCAGAATCCGACCACATTTGAAGAGCTTATTCAAATGCATCAACAAATTCGGCATCGACCAACGAAGGCGAGAGGGTTGTGTTGTTCTGGTGCGTCTCTCTGAGAGGAGCGACCTCCCTTTTATAGGCGCAAGAGAAGGAGGCGAGAGGCCAGCGATGGGAGATGAAGCAACAGAGGGAGACGAAGCGAACAGACTTCAGCCGAAGAGGCACACCGTTCAGATTTAGTGTCCACTACAGAAAAACGTTTCAACTCTCGCATGACCTTTCGTATACCCGTCGTGCGTGGTAAAAATTTAGACATCGTCTCGGCTCATTCCCGCAACCCGCGACGCGTCGTGACGAGGCGTGGCGTGGCGAGGTGGGGCGGAGGAGGAGCGCGCTCGGATGTCCCTCTTGTTCTCATGCTCATACATGTGGGGAAAGAACCTCCTTATAAAGAGGTGCTACCTCTTGAGCACTGCGTTGGTTTTCCCTTGAAGAGGAAAGGGTGGTGCAGTAAAGTAACGTAAGTATTTCCCTCAGATTTTGAGAACCAAGATATCAATCCAGTAGGAGACCACACGCGAGTCACCTCGTACCTACACAAAAAAAATAAGAACCTCGCAACCAACGTGATAAAGAGGTTGTCAATCCCTTCACGACCACTTGCAAGAGTGAGATCTGATAGAGATGATAATAATAAGATAAGTATTTTTGGTATTTTTATGATATAGATTGAAAGTAAGGATTGTAAAATAAAATAGATTGGAAATTTGTATGATGGAAAATAGACCCGGGGGCCATAGGTTTTCCTAGTGGCTTCTCTCAAGATAGCATAAGTATTACGATGGGTGAACAAATTACTGTCGAGCAATTGATAGAAAAACGAATAATTATGAGAATATCTAGGCATGATCATGTATATAGGCATCACGTCAGTGATAAGTAGACCGACTCCTGCCTGCATCTACTACTATTACTCCACACATCGACCGCTATCCAGCATGCATCTAGAGTATTAAGTTCATAAGAACAGAGTAACGCCATAAGCAAGATGACATGATGTAGAGGAATAAACTCATGCAATATGATATAAACCCCATCTTTTTATCCTCGGTGGCAACAATACAATACTCCCTTTCTATCACTGGGATCGAGCACCGCAAGATTGAACCCAAAGATAAGCACTTCTCCCATTGCAAGAAAGATCAATCTAGTAGGCCAAACCAAACCGATAATTCGAAGAGACTTGCAAAGATAAACCAATCATACATAAAAGAATTCAGAGAAGATTCAAATATTATTCATAGATAGACTTGATCATAAACCCACAATTCATCGGATCTCGACAAACACACCGCAAAAGAAGATTACATCGAATAGATCTCCAAGAGAATCGAGGAGAACTTTGTATTGATATCCAAAGAGAGAGAAGAAGCCATCTAGCTAATAACTATGGACCCGAAGGTCTGAGGTACACTACTCACACATCATCGGAGGGGCCATGGAGTTGATGTAGAGGCCCTCCGTGATCGATGCCCCCTCCGGCGGAGCTCCGGAAAAGGCCCCAAGATGGGATCTTTTGGGTACAGAAGGTTGCGGCAGTGGAAATATGGTTTCATGGTGCTCCTGGATGTTTGCGGGGTATGTGAACATATATAGGAGGAAGAAGTAGCTCGCTGGAGCAACGAGGGGCCCACGAGGGGGGGGAGGGCACGCCCCCTGCCTCGTGGCCACCTCGTTGATTGCTTGACGTCTACTCTAAGTCCTCTGGATCATGTTTGTTCCAAAAATCACGTTTCCGAAGGTTTCATTCCGTTTGGACTCTGTTTGATATTTCTTTTCTACGAAACATTGAAATAGGCAAAATCAGCAATTTGGGCTGGGCCTCCAGTTAATAGGTTAGTCCCAAAAATAATATAAAAGTGTAAAATAAAGCCCATTAACATCCAAAACAGATAATATAATAGCATGGAACAATCAAAAATTATAGATACGTTGGAGACGTATCAGCATCCCCAAGCTTAATTCCTGCTCGTCCTCGAGTAGGTAAATGATAAAAACAGAATTGTTGACGTGGAATGCTTTCTAGAATATTCTTCAATGTATTTTTCTCTATTGTGGCATGAAAGTTCAGATCCGAAAGATTCAAGATAAAAGTTTATTGTTGACATAAAAATAGTAATACTCCAAGTATGCTAATCAAACAATTATGTCTTATCAAAATACCATAGCCAAAGAAAACTTATCCCTACAAAGTCATATAGTTTGGCCATGCTTCATTTTCGTCACACAAAATGCTCTCATCATGCACAACCCCGATGACAAGCCAAGCAATTGTTTCATACTTAGCCTTTTCAAACTCTTTCAACTTTTACGCAATATATGAGCGCGAGCCATGGACATAGCACTATGGGTGGAATAGAATATGATGATTGAGGTTGTGTGAGAAGAAAAAAAGGGAGAAAGTCTCACATTGACGCGGATAATCAATGGACTATGGAGATGCCCACCGATTGATGTCAATGCAAGGAGTAGGGATTGCCATGCAACGGATGCACTAGAGCTATAAATATATGAAAGCTTATCAATGAAACTAAGTGGGTGTGCATCCAACTTGCTTGCTCACGAAGACCTAGGGCATTTGAGGAAGCCCAACATTGGAATATACAAGCCAAGTTCTATAATAAAAAATTCCCACTAATATATGAAAGTGACAAAATAAGAGACTCTCTATCATGAAGATCATGGTGCTACTTTGAAGCACAAGTGTGGAAAAAGGATAGTAACATTGTCCCTTCTCTCTTTTTCTCTCATTTATTTATTATTATTATTTTTCTTTTTTATTTGGGCCTTCTTTCTTTTTTTTAGCCTCTTTTATTTCCTTTTTTCTTCCGGAGTCTCATCCCGAATTGTGGGGGAAGCATAGTCTCCATCATCCTTTCCTCACATGGGACAATTCTCTAATGATGATCATCACACTTTTATTTTCTTAGAACTCAAGAATTACAACTCGATACTTAGAACAAAACATGACTCTATGTGAATGCCTACGGCGGTGTATCGGGATTGCGATGAATCAAGAGTGACATGTATGAAAAAAATTATGAATGGTGGCTTTGCCACAAATACGATGTCAACTACATGATCACGCAAAGCAATATGACAATAATGATGCGTGTCATAATAAATGGAACGGTGGAAAGTTGCATGGCAATATATCTCGGAATGGCTATGGAAATGCCATAATAGGTAGGTATGGTGGCTATTTTGAGGAAGATATAAGGAGGCTTATGTGTGATAGAGCGTATCATATCACGGGGTTTGGATGCACTGGCGAAGTTTGCACCAACTCTCAAGGTGAGAAAGGGCAATGCACGGTACCGAAGAGGCTAGCAATGGTGGAAGGATGATGCGGAGCATCCCAAGGTCATCCCCATGGACCTACCATCGCCTCATCAAGTGCACAAACAAGCGCACCATGATCCTCAACGACGACGGAACCTATGACTCCATGATTGAAGGAGAAATGGAAGCTCTTAAGCAAGTGGCCATGCACCGACAAGTGAACAATGAAGATGAAGATGACCAAGTCTTTTGCGATGAAGATTCAAGCCCCGCTCTTGTTGTCTCCAAGGTCTTGACTCTTCAACATCAACAAGACGAAGATCAAAGATGCCATATCTTTCACAGAAAGGTCGACATCAATGGACGATCCGTCAAGGTCATCATCGATGGAGGGAGTTGCCACAACTTAGCAAGTGAAGAACTATGCTCCAAGCTCCAATTGGTCAAGATGAAGCACCCTCACCCCTACAAGGTTCAATGGCTAAGCGACACCGGCACCATACAAGTCGAGCATAGAGTACAAGTCTCTTTCAAGATCGGCGCCTATGAAGACACATTGGAATGTGATGTCCTTCTGATGACCGTTTGCCACCTCCTCCTTGGACGGCCATGGCAATTTGACCGAGGTGTCATTTACAATGGGCGTAAAAATCACTATAGCTTCAAGATGAAAGGGAAAGAGTTCGTGCTACGTCCTATGTCTCCAAGCCAAGTGCTCGCCGATAAGCAAGCCACCCATCATGGAGAAAATAGTGAGAGAGCGATCCACCAAAAAGAGAGTGAGCGCCACAAGCCCAAATTGAGTGAATCCATGATGAGCGACAAGAAAAACTTAGTTCTCTTTGCCACCAAACGTGAGATGAGAGAAGTGTGTGAGAATCCATCAAGTGTCCTACACTATGTCCTATTTTGCAAGGACGAGGTCACACAAACTAACAACTCTCACGATGTACCTTTGGTGTTATCTTCTCTATTGCAGGAATTCCAAGATGTTTTCCCCGATGAGCTACCTCCGGGTCTACCTCCACTATGAGGCATTGAGCACCGAATTGATCTCATCCCCGGAGTGCCGCTTCCCAACAAAGCTCCATACCGCGTCAACCCCGAAGAAACCAAAGAAATACAAAGGCAAGTACAGCATCTCATAGACCATGGTCATGTGCGTGAAAGTTTGAGTCCTTGAGCCATACCGGTCATTCTTGTGCCAAAACATGACGGTAGCTTTCGCATGTGCTCCGATTATAGACCTATCAATGCTATCACCGTTAGATATAGGTACGCCATTCCACGCCTTGATGATATGCTTGATGAACTTAGCGGTGCCACTATATTTTCCAAAATTGATCTTAAGAGTGGTTACTATCAAATCCGCATACAAGAGGGTGATGAATGGAAAACCGCATTCAAAACCAAGTTTGGTTTGTATGAGTGGTTAGTCATGCCTATGGGTCTCTCGGAAGCACCGAGCACTTTTATGCGCCTTATGAATCATGTCTTTCGCCCTTACATTGGTATATTTGTTGTGGTTTACTTCGATGACATTCTTGTGTTTAGCAAATCTATCCAAGAACATGTCACCCATGTCCGCACCGTTTTGCAAACTCTTATAAAAGAGCGTCTCTATGCTAATATGGAGAAATGCCTATTTGGTGTTGATAAGCTCGTTTTCTTGGGTTTTGTGGTCTCTTCTAAGGGTGTTCATGTTATTAAAACTTGGCCCCAACCAACCAATTTGCAACAAGTGCGTAGTTTTCTTGGTTTAGCCGGTTTCTACCGTAGATTTGTGAAGGATTTTAGCACCATTGCTTCACCTTTGCATGCTTTGAGCAAGAAGAACGCGCCTTTTGTTTAGGGACCATCTCAAGATATTGCTTTCAATGAGCTTAAGAATTTGCTTACTCATGCTCCCGTGCTTGCTTTACCCAACTTCGACAAGCCTTTTGAGATTCATTGCGATGCTAGCGGTAATGGCATAGGAGGAGTGTTAACGCAAGAGAAGCGCCCCATAGCTTACTTTAGTCAGAAACTTTCCGGAGCGCAACTCAACTATCCCATCTATGATGAAGAGCTATATGCTTTAGTCCATGTTTTACATGAATGGGAACATTACCTTCGTCCCCATGAGTTTATCATTCATACCGATCATGAGACCCTCAAGTATCTCAAGGGTCAAACTAAGTTGAACAAGCGTCATGCTAAATGGAGTGAATTCATTGAGTCTTTTCCCTATGTCATCAAGTACATCAAGGGTAAAGAAAACATCGTCGCGGATGCTCTTTCCCGCATATGCATGCTAGTCACACAACTTGAGTTAGATGTCATTGGCTTCGAGCATATCAAAGAATTGTATGCGCATGATGAGACTTTTGCCACTCCTTATACCAAGTGTTTGTCGCATACATCGTGGGAACGCTATTACATCAAAGACGGCTACCTTATGAGAGCTAACAAACTTTGCATTCCCAAGTCGTCCCTTCGTTTATTGCTTTTGCAGGAATCGCATGGAGGAGGATTAATGGGACACTTTGGACGTGATAAGACGTTCGCCACGCTCTCGAAGAGCTACTTTTGGACAAAGATGTTTCGGGACGTCAATCGCTTCACCAACCGATGTTCGACATGCCGCAAAGCTAAGTCCAAAGCTCAATCTCATGGCCTCTATATGCCTCTACCGATTCCATACCAACCATGGGAAGATATTAGCATGGACTTTGTGCTTGGTTTGCCTAGAACTCGAAATGGCAAGGATTCTGTTTTTGTTGTCGTGGACCGTTTCTCCAAAATGGCTCATTTCATTCCTTGCAACAAGATAGACGATGCTTCACATATTGCAAATTTGTTTTGTAGGGAAATCTTGCGCCTTCATGGAGTGCCAAAGACTATCGTCTCGGACCGCGACATCAAGTTCCTTAGCTACTTTTGGAAGACTCTGTGCGCCAAGCTCGAAATCAAGCTACTCCTCTCCACGGCATACCATCCTCAAACTGACGGCCAAACGGAGGTGACAAACCGCACACTCTCCACTCTACTTCGAGTAATCATCAAGAAGAACATCAAGGAGTGGGAGGAGTGTCTACCCATCACCGAGTTCGCATAAAACCGAGCAAGACACTCAACAACCGGCAAGTCCCCTTTCGAGGTCGTCTACGGATTCAACCCTTTGTCACCATTGGATATTCTTCCTCTACCACTCCAAGAGCGCATCAATTTGGACGCAAGTGCGCGTGTGACACATCTCAAGAAGATGCATGAAGATACAAGAAACACCATCGAGCGCCAAGTTCAATGCCTTGCGACCAAGCTCAACTTAAACAAGCAACCTATGGTCTTCAACATTGGTGATCAAGTGTGGCTACACCTTCGCAAGGACCGCTTCCCACAAGAACGCAAATCCAAGCTTCGTCCACGAGCGGATGGACCCTTCAAGGTGCTTGCACGCTACAACGACAACACTTACAAGATCGACCTTCCACGCGACAAGTACAACGCGAGCGACATCTTCAACGTCAAAGATCTCTCTCCTTTCCATGGTGATGAAGATTTTGATCCGAGGACGGATCTTCCCCAAGGGAGGGGAGATGATGCGGAGCATCCCAAGGTCATCCCCATGGACCTACCATCGTCTCATCAAGTGCCTACCGGACCCATGACTCGATCACGTGCAAGAGCCCTTGAAACCGAGGTGACACCTCTCCTCTCACAATTCCACTTCGATGCGCATGAAGCATGGCTACTACCTCATATGGATACTTTGTGCATACTCAGGTACAATGGAGAAGCTAAGGAGCAAGGACAATAAGAAGAGGAAGATGGACGAGAAGACGGAGAAGAAGAAGGGATGCAGGAAAAGTCCCAGCCACCGGACGACCGACCGGGACCGGACGTCCAGCGCCTGAAGCCTCAGCCGAACCCCAGCGAGCGGACGTCCGGCCCAGACCGGACGATCGGTGCCCCTGCACCCGAAGCGAACGAGCAGACGTCCGTCCGGACTGGACGACCGGCGCACCAGCACCCGAGCCAACATTAGCGGAAGTCCGGAGCTACCGGACGTCCGGCACCCCCATCACAGAGCAGAACCAGCGGACGACTGGAGGACACCGGACATCCGGCAGCTCCTGAGACACCGGACGGCCGGTCCCCAGCAGACGTTCGGTACCTGGCTGCGTCCAGATTCGGGCCCGAGGCCCATGTACTCTTTCACTTCGCCTCCTTTTGCACTTAGACTATAAATAGACCCCCTATTCATCCTAGCTAGGGTAGCGTTGTGATAGCTCATTTGAGAGATAGAGCTACACTCATACATTACGGATCTACTCCACGAGAGAGACCGCGGCCCCTCTACGGAGAAGATCCCCTTGGATTCAAGACCCCCTCTTGGGTGGCCCCATCAAGACCTCCTCACGGAGAAGAACCGATTACCGTGTATCGTCCGTTGTTGACTTTGGATCTTGTATCTCTCTTTGTGTTTCGAGGATCTAGCACATGTGTGATCTATTTCTTGTTGGTTGAGTGTTTCTCTTGTGTTTCCCCTCGTTTCCCCCCTCGTGTTCTTCGTGTTCCTCGTAGGGATCCGCTCCTTTCGTGAAAGATCGGCCATCTAGGGTTCCACCCTACATCAAAGGGTGAGAGTGCGTATAATCCATGGACTCAACATTAGTCATAAGGAACTCACATACTCAAAACCAAGCACTACGCGCATGCTCCTAGGGGGATAGATTGGTAGGAAAAGACCATCGCTCGTCCCCGACCGCCACTCATAAGGAAAGCAATCAAAGAACACCCCATGCTTCAAATTTGTCACATAACATTCACCATACGTGTATGCTACGGGACTTGCCAACTTCAACACAATTATTCATCAATTTCACAATTACTCAACTAGCACACTTCTAATATTACCACCTTTATATCTGAAAACCATCTATCAAGCATCCAACTTCTCTTAGCATTTAAAATTTATAACCAAAGTGAATTACCATGCTATTCTAAAGGACTCTCAAAATGATATAAGTGAAGCATGAGAGATCAATTATTTCTATAAAATAAAACCACCGCCATGCTCTAAAAGATATAAGCGAAGCACTAGAGCAAAAACTATATAGCTCAAAAGATATAAGTGAAGCACATAGAGTATTCTAATAAATTCCAATTCATGTGTGTCTCTCCCAAAAGGTGTGTACATCAAGGATGATTGTGGTAAACTAGAAAGCAAAGACTCAAATCATACAAGACGCTCCAAGCAAAACACATATCATGTGGCGAATAAAAATATAGCTCCAAGTAAAGTTACCGTTAGACGAAGATGAAAGAGGGGATGCCTTCCTGGGCATCCACAAGCTTAGGATTTTTGGTGTCCTTGGATTTTACCTTGGGGTGACTTGGGCATCCCCAAGCTTAGGCTCTTGCCACTCCTTGTTCCATAATCCATCAAATCCTTACCCAAAACTTGAAAACTTCACAACACAAAACTTAAAAGAAAATCTTCGTGAGCTCCGTTAGTAAAAGTAAACAGACCACCACTTCAAGGTACTGTAATGAACTCATTCTTGATTTATATTGATGTTAAACCTATTGTATTCCAACTTTTCTATGGTTCATAAACTCTATTACTAGCCATAGATTCATCAAAATAAGCAAACAACACACGAAAAACAGAATCTGTCAAAAACAGAAAAGTCTGTAATAATCTGTAGGTCTAGACCACTTCTGTAACCCCAAAAATTCTAAAATAAATTGCTAGACGTGAGGAATTTATCTATTACTCATCTTCAAAAAGAATTAACTAAATAGCACTCTCCAATAAAAAATGGCAGCAAATCTCGCGAGCGCTAAAGTTTCTGTTTTTTACAGCAGGATCAAAAAGACTTTCCCCAAGTCTTCCCAACGGTTCTACTTGGCACAAACACTAATTAAACACAAAAAACACAACCAAAAAAGATACTAGATAAATTATTTATTACTAAACAGGAGAAAAAAGTAAGGAATAAAAATAAAATTGGGTTGCCTCCCAACAAGCGCTATCGTTTAACGCCCTTAGCTAGACATAAAAGCAAGGATAGATCTAGGTATTGCCATCTTTGGTAGGCAATTCTTCAATAAGACACCTATAACCCCTAGGAGTCTCTTTATTTTTATTAATTATCAAACTCCTAGGCACAAAATCAAGAAAATCATTTGTAGCACAAGGTTCCTTATGGATAGCAAGAAAGTTGGGGTGAACACTTATGGGTTTGAGGTCCGCATTTCCCTTACTAGAAGTTTCACCCTTAATTTTAGGAACATACATCAATTTGGCAATCTTAGAATTAGAAGGAGTGTTTTTCACAGAAGAAAAGGCAGATCCTAGGTTGGTAATAATATCCTCAATTTTATCAATTCTAGTGGAATCTTGATCTATCTTTTCATTAACTATAGGTTCCTTTTCTTCAAAAGAAATTAAGAGCCACTCCTACCTTAGATCCGTATTGGGTAACTTGGTTGTGGATCTTTCTATCCAAATTTTCAATCAACTCTACATTAGCAACTTTATTTTCAATAATTTCAAGCCTTTGCATCACATGTTCCAAAGTTAAAGTAGTTCCATTAACCAAAAGAGGTGGTGGGCCAAACAAATCTATCATAGCATTATAAGAATAAAAAGTATGGCTACCCAAGAAATTTCCTCCGATAATGGTATCAAGAATATATCTATTCCAAGGCGTGATGCCTACATAAAAATTGTGAAGAAGAACGGAAGTAGATTTCTTCCTAGTAGATCTATTTTGCGCATTGCAAATTATGTACCAAGCATCTTTTAGATTTTCTCCCTCCCTTTTTTTAAAATTAAGAACTTCATTCTCGGGAGACAAGGGAGTAGATAAAGGACTAGCCATAACGACGAGGCAAGCAAAAAAGAGGCGAACGGAAAAGATAGGGCGAATAAAACGGCAAGGGTGAAGTGGGGGAGAGGAAAACGAGAGGAAAATGGCAAATAATGGAATGCAAGGGATAAGAGTTGTGATGGGTACTTGGTATGTCTTGACTTGGCGTAGATCTCCCCGGCAACGGTGCCAGATATCCTTCTTGCTACCTCTTTGTGACGCCCCAAGACCGGAGCTTCAGATGCCTTCCATGGTTTCCGAGTTTCGTCATGTGTTTTGTTTTGTCTGTTGCATCCATCTATGCATCATGTGCATTGCATCATGTCATCATGCAACCCGTTTTAAAACTCAACTAAATAAATTTCATGGATCTTTTCTCCATTTAAACCGAGGGAAGTCACATGGTGATTCTCTTTAGAACATACCCTCCCCGTATTAGGGAGCTATAATAAATATTCCTTTTTCAGAATCACCCATAAACACACTTGCATATTCCCCATGTCTTTTCTAGTTCAAGCTTGACTTCAAAACCTTGCCAAAATTTCTCTTCCCATTTACCGAGGTTCCTCCAAAAATCCAAACATTTTTGGGCACTTCAAAATCCTACCCCTTGTTCAAACCATTTGAATTAAATTCAAATGCTTTTGAGTTTAATCCTTGCAATCTTGCCCACTTCAATATTCTTGGACCATGCACCTTTTTGCGAGTCCAGGAAAATAATCCGCGTGCCCAAATCCTTCCTCTAATCCTTTCTTTTCTCTCCTCTCTTTCTTTGCGGTTTTCCGTTTTCTAAAAAGTTTTTTTAAAGACTTAAGGGAGAAGAGAGACCCAGGCCTCTCTAGGCCCAATCCACCCCAGCGTAGGCCCATGTCCTTGAAGGCCTCAACCCTATAGACCGAAACCCCCATCTCCCCGAACCCTTGTCCTCTCCCTCGTTCCCTTGCGCCGCCTCTCCCTTCTGCTCGATCCCTTCCTCACCTTCTCCCCTCACGCCGCCAGAGGAGCCCCTCTCCTCGCCCTTCCCCGCTCATCCTCCAGGCAGCCAACTCCGGCGGCCCCATCGCCCGTTCCTCCCTCCTCTCGCTCTCCTACACCACCCCGACCATGCCCGGCCTCCACGCTCGCCTCCTCTCATTTGGATCGAGCAGGATCTCTTCCCGAGCGGAGCGCTCGCTTCAGCCGTCGGCCGCGAGCCGTAGGTCACCGGAGCAGCTCCAGGAAGCAACCCCGCACGCTGTGGACCCTCCTCTGCCGCGTCGTGCTCCTTCCCCGAGCTCCACCTCGCCGTCCTTCTGAACATCGTCGCTGGCCCCATCTCCACCTCGCCGGACCGCCCCAACCCCGTTGTCATCCATGTGACCTTGCAGGAGGCCACCATCGCGCCTGCTTTGTCTCTGTGCACGCCTTGCACCGAGCTCCACCACCGTTCGATCTCCACCTCGCCATGGACGGGGCTACCCCCAGCAGCAGGCTTTCTCCCTCACCTCCTATGTTGCCTGCCTTGCTCGTTTGTTTGCCACCCGCTGCTGCCTCCAAGAACCATCTATGCATATCCGTGGTTAGTGCCTTCGTCGAATCCTCAGGGGTCACCTTCAGTAAGTGCTACCTGAAGTGCAACAATGACCGGTGAAGACCCCTGCCCCGTGTACCATCCTGTTGCTGTCACTGGACACTGAGTATCCATCGTCACGTCCGTTTCGTCTATGTCAAGCCCAAGAGGGTGCCAAGATACCAAGTACCACGACATCGACGACCATCAAGTTCAACTACATCGACTATGATCAGTGACGACCAAGAACATCTACGGAGAGTGTACGACTACCGTCGCCAAAGACCGTCGAGTGAATAAATACCGTGACGTGGGTTCGATAAGACACCGAGTATCACGACACTACCGTCGACCCCCGGAGGACTCGGACCCGTCAAGTTCCCTTTGGATGCGCCAAGTTCCATGGCGTCGCATAAGTTTCTTCGTGAACCCGTTCGACCACTCGGATTTGCAAGTACCACAGTGCCCGGAGTCCTCGGATGCGTCAAGTTCCTCTCCGACCGTGTACCACAACCCCCGCGAGAATGACTACATCTCGCGACGAACCATGGACAACTACCATCGAATCTGAACCGTCCCGAATGCACCCTTGGAAGGTATAACCGCCGGAACGACGCACGTGAACGAATGCATGTGTTGTATGAGATGCATGTTTAGATGCTGTATCCGCCCGTGAACGTTAGTTGTTTCCCTCGCTTGGCACCGTCGTCGACCCGTGGGAACCCGGTTACCGGGAGCACCCCACCATCCTTGCATGACACGCTCCCGTCACTTTCTTTTGCATCGATGTCTCAATGAGTTGTCGGAACCGGAACGTTGCCGTGGCACTGTTTCGTTATCGTCGCCATGGCACCCCTTTCGTTTCCGCCACAATGACTAATGCTTCATAATATGCTTGTCAACATTTTCATAACAACTTGCACATGTCATCCGCATCATGATAACAACATTTAAAATGGTTAAAAAAATTGTTGTTGCTTTAAATTGCTAAATGCTTATGGGGATTTACCGGAATTGTTGTTTGATGTTTCCGGCCTCATTTAAAATGCCTAACTGTGTATTCTACTCATGTTTCATCTCTTGCCATGTTTAACAACATTTAATATTGTTGAGTACATAACCGAGAGGGAACTAAATAAGTCATGTGGTGTTCCGTCAATATGCAACTCGTTGCATATTGAGCTCCACTTAATTTGTAGTATTGTTTGTGCACTTTGCCATGTCATGCATATTTAAACCGGACATGCATCATACTTGGTTGTGCATCATGCCTTGGTTATGTGATGGTTGTTTACTATGTTGTTTGGTTATTTCCGGTGTTGCTTCTTCGGGTTAGTTCCGATAACGTGCGTTTGTGAGGATTCGTTCGACTTCGTCTGTTTGTCTTCTTCATGGACTCGTTCTTCTTCCTTGCGGGATCTCAGGCAAGATGACCATACCCTCGAAATCACTTCTATCTTTGCTTGCTAGTTGTTTGCTCTATTGCTATGCTGCTCTACCTACCACTTGCTATATCATGCCTCCCATGTTGCCATGTCAAGCCACTAACCCACCTTTCCTAGCAAACCGTTGTTTGGCTATGTTACCGCTTTTGCTCATCCCCTCTTATAGCGTTGCTAGTTGCAGGTGAAGATGAAGTTTGTTCCTCGTTGGAACATGATTATTGTTGGGATATCATTATTATATCTTGTTTACTTTAATGCATCTATATACTTGGTAAAGGGTGGAAGGCTCGGCCTTATGCCTGGTGTTTTGTTCCACTCTTGCCGCCCTAGTTTCCATCATACCGGTGTTATGTTCCTTGATTTTGCGTTCCTTGCGCGGTTGGGTGTTATGGGAACCCCTTGACAGTTCGCTTTGAATAAAACTCCTCCAGCAAGGCCCAACCTTGGTTTTACCATTTGCCTACCTACCACCATATACCTTCCCTTGGGTTCTGCAGACTCAAGGGTCATCTTTATTTTAAGCCCCCCTGGGCCAGTGCTCCTTTGAGTGTTTGTCCTAATTAGAGTCCTTTGCAGCTCCACCTCGGGGAAACTCGAGGTTTGGTTTTAGTTGTACGGAGCGCTCATCCGGTGTGCCCTGAGAACAAGATACATGCGACTCCTATCGGGATTTGTCGGCACATCGGGCGGCTTTGCTAGTCTTGTTTTACCATTGTCGAAATGTCTTGTAACCGGGATTCCGAGTCTGATCGGGTCTTCCTGGGAGAAGGAATATCCTTCGTTGACCGTGAGAGCTTGTGATGGGCTAAGTTGGGACACCCCTGCAGGGTTTTGAACTTTCGAAAGCCGTGCCCGCGTTTATGGGCAGATGGGAATTTGTTAATGTCCGGTTGTAGAGAACTTGACACTTAACTTAATTAAAATGCATCAACCGTGTGCGTAGCCGTGATGGTCTCTTTCCGGCGGAGTCCGGGAAGTGAACATGGTTCTTGTGTTATGCTTGAACGTAAGTAGTTTCAGGATCACTTTTTGATCACATCTAGCTTATCGATCGTTGTGTTGCTTCTCTTCTCGCTCTCTTTTGCGTAAGTTAGCCACCATACATGCTAGTGCTTGCTGCAGATCCACCTCACTACCTTTTCCTACCCATAAGCTTAAATAGTCTTGATCTCACGGGTGTGAGATTGCCGAGTCCCCGTGACTCACAAATACTTCCAAACAGTTGCAACTGCCGATGATACCAGTGCAGGTGACGCAACCCAGCTCAAGGGGGAGCTCGATGAAGATCTTGGTCGTTGTTTTGTTTTGTTTTGTTTCCTTTCGATCAGTAGTGGAGCCCAGTTGGGACGATCGGGGATCTAGCATTTGGGGTTGTCTTTCTTTATTTGGTTCCGTAGTCGGACCTTGATTGTATTGTGGATGATGTATGCTATATTTATGTATTGTGTGAAGTGGCGATTGTAAGCCAACTCTTTATCCCTTTCTTATTCAGTACATGGGGTGTGTAAAGATTACCCCTCTTGCGACATGCCTACTATGCGGTTATGCCTCTAAGTCTTGCTCCGACACATGGGAGATATAGCCGCATCGTGGGTGTTACACTCTTGAGCATTGCGTTGGTTTTCCCTTGAAGAGGAAAGGGTGGTGCAGTAAAGTAGCGTAAGTATTTCCCTCAGTTTTTGAGAACCAAGGTATCAATCCAGTAGGAGACCACGCGCGAGTCACCTCGTACCTACACAAACAAATAAGAACCTCGCAACCAATGCGATAAAGGGGTTGTCAATCCGTTCACGGCCACTTGCAAGAGTGAGATCTGATAGAGATGATAATAATAAGATAAGTATTTTTTGGTATTTTTATGATATAGATTGAAAGTAAAGATTGCAAAATAAAATAGATTGGAAACTTGTATGATGGAAAATAGACCCGGGGGCCATAGGTTTCACTAGTGGCTTCTCTCAAGATAACATAAGTATTACGGTGGGTGAACAAATTACTGTCGAGCAATTGATAGAAAAGCAAATAATTATGAAAATGTCTAGGCATGATCATGTATATAGGCATCATGTCCGTGACAAGTAGACCGACTCCTGCCTGCATCTACTACTATTACTCCACACATCGACCGCTATCCAGCATGCATCTAGAGTATTAAGTTCATAAGAACAGAGTAACGCCTTAAGCAAGATGACATGATGTAGAGGGATAAACTCATGCAATATGATATAAACCCCATCTTTTTATCCTCGATGGCAACAATACAATACGTGTCGTTTCCCTTTCTGTCACTGGGATCGAGCACCGCAAGATTGAACCCAAAGCTAAGCATTTCTCCTATTGCAAGAAAGATCGATCTAGTAGGCCAAACCAAACTGATAATTCGAAGAGACTTGCAAAGATAAACCAATGGCACATAAAAGAATCCAAAGAATATTCAAATATTGTTCATAGATAGACTTGATCATAAACCCACAACTCATCGCATCTCGACAAACACACCGCAAAAGAAGATTACATCAAATAGATCTCCAAGAGAATCGAGGAGAACTTTGTATTGAGATCCAAAGAGAGAGAAGAAGCCATCTAGCTAATAACTATGGACCCAAAGGTCTGAGGTAAACTACTCACACATCATCGGAGGGTCCATGGAGTTGATGTAGAGGCCCTCCGTGATCGATGCCCCCTCCGGCGGAGCTCTGGAAAAGGCCCCAAGATGGGATCTCTTGGGTACAGAAGGTTGCGGCGGTGGAAATAGGGTTTCGTGGTGCTCCTGGATGTTTGCAGGGTATGTGAACATATATAGGAGGAAGAAGTAGGTCGGTGGAGCAACAAGGGGCCCATGAGGGGGGAGGACGCGCCCTCTGCCTCATAGCCGCCTTGTTGATTGCTTGACGTCCACTCCAAGTCCTCTGGATCACGTTTTTCCAAAAATCACGTTCCTGAAGGTTTCATTCCGTTTGGACTCTGTTTGATATTCCTTTTCTACGAAACACTGAATAGGCAAAAACAACAATTTGGGCTGGGCCTCCGGTTAATAGGTTAGTCCCAAAAATAATATAAAAGTGTAAAATAAAGCCCATTAACATCCAAAATAGATAATATAATAGCATGGAACAATCAAAAATTATAGATACATTGGAGACGTATCAAGAGGTCCAACTCCCTCTAAACTAGCAATGTGGGACTAAACTTTAGTTCCACATCTTGCCTTGCACGAATGGGCTGCGTGGGCCTCTAAGATTTATTAGGAATTTCTGAAACTGCTATTAGGCTGGCCCAAAATAGATAAAATTCCGGCAATCCCCCACCAGATCCCAGAGGCACACAAAATTTGCCTTTGGTTCCCAAACACTGTTTTATATACCGGTATTGTAGTGGAGACTGTTAAGTTGAACTTCCACCAAGAACTCTATGCTACACTAGTAAGCAACTTGAACAGTGGACTGGGCCTTGAAATGCAAGTTTTCTGAGAATCTAGCTTCACACAAAGCCTTGACCAATACGTGGCTACCGTGGGTCTTTCCCGTGGGTGGAGCTTATGCGTCATACTCCGAGACCTTTCATGAGTTTACTAGAGAGAACCCTACTCTCATTGATTGCGATGTTTCACAATCAGACTCATATAGGTGTGTTCTTCAAAAGATGTTCTGCAAGACGATATCTTTGCTTCAACGAGCCACTTAGAACACATTAAGATATACATCAACCTGCCATGTAGATTTAGAAGAGTATTGCATCTTCATGGAGTGGTATTGTTAGTAGTAAGGATACTCTCCTCTCAGTTGACCAACAACTTGTCTTCCACATCTAATTCACGGGATCTCCGATCACATAGACTAGGTTACCACTGTGAACAACTTATATTGTGGGTCTCATACCCATCTCCATTGATGCATTATCTATCACATTACGTGATAGACCCTTAGTAAAAGGATCTGCCAAATTTTTAGATGTTTGGATATAATCCAATGCAATAACTCCAGAGTTTCTCATTTTTCTGACAGACTTTAACCTTCTCCGAACGTGTCTTGACGAGTTCATATTATCCTTTGAGCTACTCACTTTCGTGATGACAGTTTGATTGTCGCAGTTCATAAGGATACCCAATATAGGTTTCTCAACAACCGGCAAGTCATTCAAGAGCCGATGAAGCCAATCTGCTTCGACCGTAGCTGTATCTAGTGTTGTGAGTTCTGCTTCCATAGTTTACCTCGTTAAGATGGTCTGCTTGCAAGACTTCCAAGAAACAGTGTCACCTCCATGAGTGAATACATATCCGCTTGTGGCCTTTATCTCGTCAGCATCCGAGATCCAGTTTGAGTCACTATACCCTTCAAGCACCTTTGGGTGCCCAGTGTAGTGAATTCCATAATTCGCAGTGCCTTTCAAATAACGCAAAACTCAGTCTAGAGCTTTCCAATGCACATCTCCTGGTTTTGAGACCAACCGACTCAGTTTGCTAACAGCAAAAGAGATGTCAGATCTTGTAGCGCCGGTTAAGTACATAAGCAAGCCAATAATCTGAGAATATTTCAATTGATCTCTAGCAATTATTTGATTCTTTCGAAGCAACACACTAGCATCATATGGTGTTGGAGAGGGCTTGCAGTCACTATAACCAAAGCAATTCAAGATCTTTTCCACATAGTAAGATTGAAGCAATGTAATCCCAGCATCATCGTCTCTCAACAACTTGATGTTCAGAATGACATCAGCCACTCCTAAATCCTTCATCTCAAAACAACGAGATAAGAAATCCTTGACCTCCTTAATAGCATTCAGATTTGTTCCGAAAATTAGTATGTCATCAACATACAAGCAAAGGATAACTCCCTCGCCCCCACCATGGAGATAGTACACACATTTATCAGCTTCGTTTACAACAGAGCATGCAGCTGTTAAAGTTCTTTCAAACTTCTCATGCCACTGCTTGGGTGCTTTCTTAAGTCCATACAAAGACTTCAGCAACATGCACACTTTTCCTTCCTGACCATCTACTACAAACCCATCTGGTTGTTCCATGTAAATTTCCTCATCCAACTCTCCATTTAGGAAAGCAGTCTTAACATACATTTGATGAGCGTGAAGACCATGTGAGGCCGCTAGAGAAAGTAGTACTCGAATAGTGGTCAGTCGAGCCACAGGTGAGTAAGTATCAAAGAAGTCTTCACCTTTCTTTTGGGTATAAGCCTTGGCCACGAGACGTGCCTTGTATTTCTCAATAGTACCATCAGGCCTAAGTTTCTTCTTGAAAACCCATTTGCACCCTATAGGTTTGCACCCATAAGGACGATCAGTTTTCTCCCAGGTTTCATTTGTCAAGATGGAATCCATCTCACTATGGACCGCTTCCTTCTAGTAGTGAGCATCCTCAGATGCATAGGCCTCTGAAATAGAACTGGGAGTGTCATCTATGAGATATACAAGAAAATCATCACCAAAAGACTTTGCAGTCCCCTGTCTCTTGCTCCTAGTAGGAACTTCATTGTTCTCCTCCACATGATTTTCAAAGTGTTCCATCGGAATGGCAAGTTCAGTAATTGTAACTGGTTCCTGATTCGATGAACTAGGCATCTCCTGATTAGATGAGGTAGCCATATCCTTCATGGGAAAGATATCTTCAAAGAAAGTCGCATCATTCGACTCTATGATCGTACCGACATGCACGTTAGGTACCTCAGATTTTACAACCAAGAATCTATAACCAATGCTATGAAAAGCATATCCCAAGAAAACACAATCCACAGTCTTTGGTCCAAGCTTGCGCTTCTTTGGAATTGGCACATTGACTTTCGCCAAACAACCCCAGGTTCATAGATAAGAGAGATTTAACCTTTTCTTCTCCCATTCCTGGAATGGAGTTATCTCTTTGTTCTTTGTGGGAACTCGGTTTAGGACATGACATGCAGTCAATATCACCTCCCCCACCATGCCTTGGAGAGACCCGATGTGTCTAACATGGCGTTAACCAAATTAGTTAGAGTATGGTTCTTTCTTTCGGCTACCCCATTTGACTGAGGTGAATAGGGAGGCATCCTCTCATGGATTATACCATGTTCCGCACAAAAGGAATCAAATTCATTCAAGAAATACTCTCCACTACGATCGAACCTAAGCCTTTTGATCTTTCGATCAAGTTGGTTTTCCGCTTCAGCTTTATAGATCTTGAAATAGTTCAAAGCCTCATCCTTAGATTTCAGAAGATACACATGGCAGTATCTAGTGGAGTCATCAATTAACGTCATAAAATATTTCTTTCCACCTTTTGTCAAAACACCATTCATTTCACATAGATCTGAATGTATGAGCTCTAGTGGTGCAAGATTTCTCGTTTCCGCAGTCAGATGAGACTTACGAGGTTGCTTAGCTTGCACACACACTTGACACTTAGATCCCTTGACAGTGGTGAAACTAGGGATTAAGTTCAACTTCGCTAGTCGCGACATGCAACCAAAGTTAACATGACAAAGACGTGAATGTCACACATTTGATTCACTATTGTTGCAAACATGATTAACAACTTTATTGCAAACGTCTGATAAGGATAAACGAAATAGGCCTCCTGACTCATAACCTTTACCAACAAAGGTTCCATACTTGGATATTACAAATTCATTCGACTCAAAGACAAGCTTATAGCCATCTCTACATAGAAGAGATCCGCTAACAAGATTTTTATTGACGGAGGGGACATAATGCACGTTCTTCAGCCGCACGATCTTCCCCGAAGTAAACTTCAGATCGACCATGCCAACACGACGAACAAAAGCACTTGAACCATTTCCCATCAGCACGGTTGAAGTCCCTACAGTCTGATAAGATGAAAACATGGAAATATCACCGCACACATGCACATTAGTACCCGTGTCATTAACCAATCAGGAGAATGACATACTGAAAGAATAGTGGTAATATACCATACCCAGCATCCTTCATGTCAGTGTCTCCAATGACAACATTAGCGGTCTTGCCGCCTTTTCCAAGATGATGCTTGTCATAGCGATTAGGGAAACTAGGAGCCCAATGATCAGGATCTCCACACACATGACAAACACCTTTCTTCTTGTCATTCTTCTTTTTGAAGTTCGTGTGCTGTACAACCTTGTTCTTGTTGGGGAACACAGTATTTCAAATTTTTTACCTAAGATCATGCAAGATCTATCTAGGAGATGCATAGCAATGGGAGGGGAGAGTGTGTCTATGTACCCTAGTAGACCGAAAGCGGAAGCGTTTAGTAACACAGTTGATGTAGTCGAACGTCTTCGCGATCCAACCGATCCAAGTACCGAACGCACGACACCTCCGCGATCAGCACACATTCAGCTCGATGACGTCCCTCGAACTCTTAATCCAGTTGAGGCCAAGGGAGACTTCCGTCAACACGACCGCATGGTGATGGTGATGATGAAGTTACTGACGCTGGGCTTCGCCTAAGCACTACAACGATATGACCGAGGTGTGTAACTGTGGAGGGGGGCACTGCACACGGCTAAAAGATCAACTTGTGTGTCTATGGGGTGCCCCCTGGCCACGTATATAAAGGAGGGGAGGGAAGAGGTGGCTGGCCCAAGGGGGCGCACCAGGTGTGGGGAATCCTACTAGGACTCCCTAGTCCAAGTAGGATTCTCCTCCTCTTTCCTATTCCTAGTAGGAGAAGGAGGGAAGGAGAAGGAGGAGAGAAGGAAAGGCCCCCCACCCTAACCCAATTCGGATTGGGCTTGGGGGGCGTGCACCACTCCTTGGCCAGCCTCCTCTCTTCCACCACTAGGCCCATGAGGCCCAATAACTTCCTGGGGGGGGGGGATTCCGGTAACCCCCGATACTCCGAAACTCATCCGAAACGACCCGAACCATTGCGGTGTTGTAACACCCCGGATGTAATTTACCTTATTTGAATTCCAACTCTTGCTGTTTCCGGCATTAAGTTATTTTATTTCATCGTTGTCGGTTTTTTTGCCTTCGTGTGTTTTTGTCTTTGTCATGCATCTCATATCATGTCATCATGTGCATTGCATTTACATACGTGTTCGTCTCATGCATCCGAGCATTTTCCCCATTGTCCGTTTTGCATTCCGACGCTCCTATGTCACCCAGTGTCCCTTTCTACCTCTTTTCGTGTGCGGGTGTTAAACATTTCCGGATTGGACCGAGACTTGTCATGCGGCCTTGGTTTACTACCGGTAGACCGCCTGTCAAGTTTCGTATCATTTGGACTTCGTTTGATACTCCAACGGTTAACCGAGAGACCGAAAAGGCCTCGTGTGTGTTGCAGCCCAACACCTTTCCATTTTCGCCCAAAACCCACCAAAAACCCCTCCATCGTCTAGAGCGTTCGATCACGATCGCGTGGCCGAAAACCGCACCTCACTTGGAGCTTCCTAGCTCCCTCTACCTCTATATATAGACCCCCCTTTTGAAATCACGCGCGAAACCCTAGAAAAGCTCCATCCACCGCGCGCCGCCTCCAGTGCCCCGCGCCGCCGCCTCCTCGATCTGCCCAAGTCCGGCGACGCTCCTCGGCGACCGAGCCCCTCCAGCGAGGTTCCTCCATCTCCGGCCACCTCCTGCAGCTCCGGCGTCAACCCCGTCCCCGGTGAACCTCGGTTCGCGCACCGCTGCTACAGTACCGCCCAACCAGAACCAGATCTGGGACATCTCCTCAGTTGACTTTTTCATCCTGTAACCCTAATTTTTAGCACATTTCCGCATGCCATAACTCTGTATCCGTAGCTCCGATTCATGCGTGTAGCATATCAAAATATTCGTCTCGACGAGTACATCATTTGATCTCATTGCATCATTTTCATTTGAGCTCATCTTGATGCCCGAAATGCTATTGAAAGAGGGCTATGTGAGGAAAGTTGCAGATTTGTTTCAGCAAATGGCCTTTTTTTCATTTTTGCCATGATTAATGTGTGCATGCTATGATCCTGAGCTCTACATGTGTTTTGTTATATGCCATGCCATCTTTACAGGGGTATATGCCATGTATTTTTGTGATCTTTGTGGTGACTAGCACAAGCATGCAAAGTAGCTTACTCGATGATGCTGATTTCAGGGACTTAGAATTTCACTGTCCTTGTCCTGTTATTGTTTTTATGCCATATGTTCATGTTGTTTCCTAGTGATCCGTGCCTCTTTTGAGGATGACCAGTAAGGATGTTTTGTTAATATTGTGGTGCTCTATCCATCCATGTATTTGTTTGCAATTATGGAGCAACCTACCTTGAGTCAATCGAGCTCTACTTTCGCTATAAAATGTTCCTGGCAGATTGTTAACTTGTTTAGCATTTTTGCCAAGCTTGTTGTTGTTGATCCGTGCATGCTATGTTGTTGTTCTTGCCATGTCTAGCTCCTATGCCATGTCTTCTTGATGGATGTATGCTTAGCTTGTCATGAAATGCTCTGTAGTGAGTGCATCGAGCTCGTAAACATTCCTACTTGTTAATCTGTTTTGCATGCTCCAGTTTTTCAAAGTCTGAATCTGTTTATGTTTTTGCTATGTTCACATGCTTGCAATTGTATTTTCTGACCCCTTTTGGCTCATGGTCACTAAGGGACTTTTGTTATATGCTTTGAGTAGCTTTATGAAATGCTTTGCTTTTCCATGTTATGTTCCTGTAGCATGTAGTTTTCATGCCCTAAAGATTGCTTCCTGATGATAAATTCCTGTCTTATTGTTATTTCACTAAGTCTGAAACCTGTTATCTTTTGCACTTTTGCCATGCTTGTTTGAGCTTGCTATGGAGTGAATTAGCCGTAGCTCAGTGTTCATATGTTGTCAAGCATCATGAGTGGATCCTTGCCATGTATTTTGTTGCTATGTTTGAGTGATGTAGCATATTTATCTTGATGCATTTATATGGCCTCGTGCTGATATTCGCAGACCGGTGCCATATTTGTTTTGCTTGCCATTTTCAAACCGTGCATCCGATTCCGGTGACCTTTATATCGATTTCAACCGAAATCCACTCCCCTTTCCAGTGGCACTCTTGGATTTTCAAGTTGAGGCCAGGTTCAATCATTCCTTTCCAAATCATGCATATGCATCACATATCGCATCCCGCATATCATGCCATGTTCATGTGTTGGTTGTTTACTATGTTGTGTGCTTCTTTCCGGTGTTTCTTCTTCGGGTTGGTTCTGATAACGTCGCATTTGTGAGGATCCATTCGACTACGTCCGTTTGTCTTCTTCTTGGACTCGTTCTTCTTCCGTGCGGGATCTCAGGCAAGATGACCATACCCTCGAAATCACTTCTATCTTTTCTTGCTACCTGCTCACTCTTTTGCTATGCCTATGCTGCGATACCTACCACTTGATTATCATGCCTCCCATATTGTTAAGCCAAGCCTCTAACCCACCTTGTCCTATCAAACCATTGTTTGGCTATGTTACCGCTTTGCTCAGCCCCTCTTATAGTGTTGTTAGTTGCAGGTGAAGATTGGAGTTTGTTCCTTGTTGGAACATGGATAATTTGTTGGGATATCACAATATCTCTTATTTAATTAATGCATCTATATACTTGGTAAAGGGTGGAAGGCTCGGCCTTATGCCTGGTGTTTTGTTCCACTCTTACCGCCCTAGTTTCCGTCATATCGGTGTTATGTTCCCGGATTTTGCGTTCCTTACGCGGTTGGGTTATAATGGGAACCCCTTGACGGTTCGCCTTGAATAAAACTCCTCCAGCAATGCCCAACATTGGTTTTACCATTCGCCACCTAGCCTTTTCTTTCCCTTGGGTAGGCCTGCCCAAGGGTCATCTTTATTTTAACCCCCCCCCCCCCCGGGCCAATGCTCCTCTGAGTGTTGGTCCAAACTAGGGCCCCTTGCAGCGCCACCTCGGGGAAACTCGAGGGCTGGTTTTAGCTGTACGGATTGCTTATCTGAGTGTGCCATGAGAACGAGATATGTGCAGCTCCTATCAGGATTTGTCGGCACATTCGGGCAGTGTTGCTGGACTTGTTTTACCATCGTCGAGGATGTCTTGTAACCGGGATGCCGAGTCTGATCGGATTGTCTTGGGAGAAAGAATATCCTTCGTTGACCGTGAGAGCTTGTGATGGGCTAAGTTGGGACTCCCTCGCAGGGATTGAACTTTCGAAAGTCGTGCCCGCGGTTATGGGCAGATGGGAATTTGTTAATGTCCAGTTGTAGAAAACCTGAAGTTGATCTTAATTAAAATACATCGATCGCGGGTGTAACCGTGATGGTCTCTTCTCGGCGGAGTCCGGGAAGTGAACACAGTGTTGGAGTAATGCTTGACGTAGGTTGTTCTAGGATCACTTCTTGATCATAGTTATTCATCCATGCTTTTGCCTTCTCTTCTCGCTCTCATTTGCATATGTTAGCCACCATATATGCTAGTCGCTTGCTGCAGCTCCACCTCAAACCTTTGCCTTACCTATAAGCTTAAATAGTCTTGATCGCGAGGGTGTGAGATTGCTGAGTCCCCATGACTCACAGATTACTTCCAAAACCAGATGCAGGGACCGCTGATACCGCTCCAGGTGATATGACCGAGCTCAAGTGGGAGTTCAATGAAGACTCTCGTCGTTACTACGTGTCTTTCCCAGATGATCAGTAGTGGTGCCCAGTTGGGGCGATCGGGGACCTTGTCGCTTTTGGGGTTGTTCTTTATTTTGGTTCCGTAGTCGGACCTTGATTGTATTTGGATGTTGTAATGCTTTATTCATGTATTGCGTGAAGTGGCGATTGTAAGCCAACTATGTATCTCTTTCCCTTATGTATTACATGGGTTGTGTGAATATTACCTCACTTGCGACATTGCTTTCAATGCGGTTATGCCTCTAAGTCGTGCTTCGACACGTGGAGATATAGCCGCATCGAGGGCGTTACAGGTGTCCGAATATAACCTTCCAATATATGAATCTTTATGTCTCGGCCATTTCGAGACTCTTTGTCATGTCCGTGATCTCATCCGGGACTCCGAACAACCTTTTGTCATCAAATCACATAACTCATAATACAAATCGTCATCAAACGTTAAGCGTGCGGAGCCTACGGGTTCGAGAATTATGTACACATGACCGAGACACATCTTCGGTCAATAACCAATAGCGGAACCTGGATGCTCATATTGGTTCCTACATATTGTACGCAGATCTTTATCGGTCAAACCGCATAACAACATACGTTGTTCCCTTTGTCATCGGTATGTTACTTGCCCGAGATTCGATCGTCAGTATCATCATACCTAGTTCAATCTCGTCACCGGCAAGTCTCTTTACTTGTTCCATAATGCATCATCCTGTGGCTAACTCATTAGACACATTGCTTGCAAGGCTCATAGTAATGTGCATTACCGAGAGGGCCCAGAGATACCTCTCTGATACATGGAGTGACAAATCCTAATCTTGATCTATGCCAACTCAACAAACACCATCGGAGACACCTGTAGAGCATCTTTATAATCACCCAATTACTTTGTGATGTTTGATAGCACACAAGGTGTTCCTCCGGTATTCGGGAGTTGCATAATCTCATAGTCTGAGGAACATGTATAAGTCATGAAGAAAGCAACAGCAAAAAACTAAACGATCATTATGCTAAGCTAACAGATGGGTCTTGTCCATCACATCATTCTCTAATGATGTCATCCCGTTCATTAAATGACAACACATGTCTATGGCTAGGAAATTTAACCATCTTTTATTAACGAGCTAGTCAAGTAGAGGCATATTAGGGACACTCTGTTTTTCTATGTATACACACATGTACTAAGTTTTCGGTTAATACAATTCTATCATGAATAATAAACATTTATCATGATATAAGGAAATATAAATAACAACTTCATTATTGCCTCTAGGGCATATTTCCTCCAGTCTCTGATACGTCTCCAACGTATCTATAATTTTTGATTGTTCCATGCTATTATATTATCTATTTTGGATGTTTAATGGGCTTTAATATGCACTTTTATATTATTTTTGGGACTAACCTATTAACCGAATGCCTAGTGCAAATTGCTGTTTTTTTGCCTATTTCAGTGTTTCGCAGAAAAGGAATATCGAACGGAACAAAATCTTCGCGAGGATCTTTTTGGAACAAACGCAATCCATGAGACTTGGAGTGGAGGTCAAGGAAGCAACGAGGCGGCCAAGAGGTAGGGCGCGCGCCCCCACCCTCATGGGCCCCTCGTAGCTCCATCGACCTACTTCCTTCGCCTATATATACTCTTATACCCTGAAAACATCCGGGGGTGCCACGAAACCACTTTTCCACCGCCGCAACCTTCTGTACCCGTGAGATCCCATCTGGGGACCTTTTCCGGCAATCTGGCGAAGGGGGATTCGATCACGGAGGGCTTCTACATCAACACCATAGCCTCTCCGGTGATGTGTGAGTAGTTTACCACAGACCTTCGGGTCCATAGTTATTAGCTAGATGGCTTCTTCTCTCTCTTTGGTTCTCAATACAAAGTTCTCCTCGTTGTTCTTGGAGATCTATTCGATGTAATTCTTTTTGCGGTGTGTTTGCCGAGATCCGATGAATTGTGGGTTTATGATCAAGATTATCTATGAACAATATTTGATTCTTCTCTGAATTCTTATATGCATGATTTGATATCTTTGCAAGTCTCTTCGAATTATCAGTATGGTTTGGCCTACTAGATTGATCTTTCTTGCAATGGGAGAAGTGCTTAGCTTTGAGTTCAATCTTGCGGTGTCCTTTCCCAGTGACAATAGGGGCAGCAAGGCACGTATTGTATTGTTGCCATCGAGGAAAAAAAGATGGGGTTTATATCATATTGCTTGAGTTTATCCCTCTACATCATGTCATCTTGCCTAATGCGTTACTCTGTTCTTATGAACTTAATACTCTAGATGCATGCTAGATATCGGTCGATGTGTGGAGTAATAGTAGTAGATGTAGAATCGTTTCGGTCTACTTGACACATACATGATGCCTATGTTCATGATCATGCCTAGATATCATCATAACTATGCGCTTTTCTATCAATTGCTCGACAGTAATTTGTTCACCCACCGTAATATATGCTATCTTGAGAGAAGCCACTAGTGAAACCTATGGCCCCCGGGTCTACTTTACATCATATAAGTTTCCGATCTACAATTCTAGTTTACCATTTACTTTGCAATATATACAACAAAAATACCAAAAATATTTATCTTATTATCTTTATCAGATCTCACTTTTGCAAGTGGTCGCGAAGGGATTGACAACCCCTTTATCGCATTGGTTGCAAGGTTCTTATTTGTTTGTGCAGGTACTAGGCGATTTGCGTGTAGTCTCCTACTGGATTGATACCTTGATTCTCAAAAACCGAGGGAAATACTTACACTACTTTGCTGCATCACCCTTTCCTCTTCAAGGGAAAACCAACGCATGCTCAAGAGTTAGCAGTCTCCCACTTGCACTAGAGTCAATAATCTAGATTACATAGTAATGATTCTAACACCCATGGAGTCTTGGTGCTGATCATGTTTTGCTCGTGAGAGAGGCTTAGTCAACGGGTCTGCAATATTAAGATCCATATGTATCTTGCAAATCTCTATGTCTCCCTCCTTGACTTGATCGCATATGGAATTGAAGCGTCTCTTGATGTGCTTGTTTCTCTTGTGAAATCTGGATTCCATTGCCAAGGCAATTGCACTAGTATTGTCACAAAAGATTTTCATTGGACCCGATGCACTAGGTATATTACACCTAGATCGGATATGAACTCCTTCATTTGCTGCTTCTGAAGCAACTATGTATTCCTCTTCACACGTAGATCCCGCCATGACGCTCTGCTTAGAACTGCACCAACTGACAGCTCCACCATTCAGTGTCAAAGCTTGCATCGACGTAACCGTTTATGACGAGCTCTTTGTCACCTGCATAAACGAGAAACATATCCTTAGTCCTTTTCAGGTATTTCAGGATGTTCTTAACCGCTGTCCAGTGATCCACTCCTGGATTATTTTGGTTCCTCACTGCTAAACTAATAGCAAGGCACACATCAGGTTTGGTACACAACATTGCATACATGATAGAACCTATGGCTGAGGCATAGGTAATGACTTTCATTTTATCCATATCTTCTGTAGTGCTTGGGCATTGAGTCTGACTCAACTTCACACCTTGTAACACATGCAAGAACCCTTTCTTTGACTGGTCCATTTTGAACTTCTTCAAAACTTTATCAAGGTATCTGCTTTGTGAAAGTACAATTAAGCGTCTTGATCTATCTCTATAGATCTTGATGCCCAATATATAAGCAGCTTCACCGAGGTCTTTCATTAAAAAATTCTTATTCAAGTACCCTTTTATGCTATTCAGAAATTCAGTATCAATTCTGATCAACAATATGTCATCCACATATAATATCAGAAATGCTACGGAGCTCCCACTGACTTTCCTGTAAATACAGGCTTCTCCAAAAGTATGTATAAAACCATATGCTTTGATCACACTACCGAAGCGTATATTCCAACTCCGAGAGGCTTGCACCAGTCCATAAATGGATTGCTGGAGCTTGCACACTTTGTTAGCACCTTTAGGATCGACAAAACCTTCTGGTTGCATCATATACAACTCTTCTTTGAGATATCCATTAAGGAATGCAGTTTTGACATCCATTTGCCAAATTTCATAATCATAAAATGCGGCAATTGCTAACATGATTCAGACAGACTTAAGCATCGCTACGGGTGAAAAGGTCTCATCATAGTCAACTCCTTGAATTTGTCGAAAACCTTTCGCAACAAGTCAAGCTTTGTAGACAGTAATATTACCATCAGCGTCAGTCTTCTTCTTGAAGATCCATTCATTCTCTATGGCTTGCCGATCATCGGTCAAGTCAATCAAAGTCCACAATTTGTTCTCATGCATGGATCCCATCTCAGATTTCATGGCCTCAAGCCATTTTGCGGAATCTAGGCTCATCATCGCTTCCTCATAGTTCGTAGGTTCGTCATGGTCAAGTAACATGACGTCCAGAACAGGATTACCGTACCACTCTAGTGCGGATCTTGCTCTAGTTGACCTACGAGGTTCGGTAGTAACTTGATCAGAAGTTTCATGATCATCATCCTTATCTTCCTCACTAATTGGTGTAGGAATCACTGGAACTGATTTCTCTGACAAACTACTTTCCAATAAGGGAAAGGTATAGTTACTTCATCAAGTTCTACTTTCCTCCCACTTACTTCTTTTGAGAGAAACTCCTTATCTAGAAAGGATCCATTATTAGCAACGAATATCTTGCCTTCGGATCTGTGATATAAGGTGTACCCAATAGTCTCCTTTGGGTATCGTATGAAGACACATTTCTCCAATTTGGGTTCGAGCTTATCAGGTTGAAGCTTTTTCACATAAGCATCGCAGCCCCAAACTTGAAGAAATGACAGCTTGGGTTTCTTGCCAAACCACAGTTCATATGGTGTCGTCTCAACGGATTTCGATGGTGCCCTATTCAATGTGAATGCAGCCGTCTCTAAAGCATAACCTCAAAACGATAGCAGTAAATCAGTAAGAGACATCATAGATCGCACCATATATAATAAAGTGCGGTTATGACATTCGAACACACCATTACGCTGTGGTGTTCCAGGTGGCGTGAGTTGCGAAACTATTCCACATTGTTTCAAATGAAGACCAAACTCATAACTCAAATATTCACCTCCACGATCAGATCGTAAAAACTTAATTTTCCTGTTAAGATGATTTTCCACTTCACTCTGAAATTCTTTGAACTTTTCAAATGTTTTAGACTTATGTTTCATCAAGTAGATATACCCATATCTGCTCAAATCATCTGTGAAGGTCAGAAAATAACGATACCCGCCACGAGCATCAACACTCATCAGACCGCATACATCAGTATGTATTATTTCCAATATGTCTGTTGCTCGCTCCCTTGTTCCGGAGAACAGAGTCTTAGTCATCTTGCCCATGAGGCATGGTTCGCAAGCATCAAGTGATTCATAATCAAGTGATTCCAAAAGCCCATCAACATGGAGTTTCTTCATGCGCTTTACACCAATATGACCTAAATGGCAGTGCCACAAATAAGTTGCAGTATCATTATTAAACTTATATCTTTTGGCTTCAATATTATGAATATGTGTATCACTACTATCGAGATTCAATAAAAATAGACCACTAATCAAGGGTGCATGAGCATAAAATATATTACTCATATAAATAGAACAACCATTATTCTCTGATTTAAATGAATAACCATCTCGCATCAAACAAGATCCAGATATAATGTTCATGCTTAACGCTGGCACCAAATAACAATTATTCAGGTCTAAAACTAATCCCGAAGGTAGATGTAGAGGTAGCGTGCCGACCGCGATCACATCGACTTTGGAACCATTTCCCACGTGCATCGTCACCTCCTCCTTAGCCAATCTTCGCTTAATCTGTAGCCCCTATTTCGTGTTGCAAATATGGGCAACAGAACCAGTATCAAATACCCAGGCGCTACTGCGAGCATTAGTAAGGCACACATGTATACCCAGGCGCTACTGCGAGCATTAGTAACGCACGGCACCTCCGCGATCCGCACACGTTTAGCTCGATGACGTCCCTCGAACTCTTGATCCAGTTGAGGCCGAGGCAGAGTTTCGTCGGCACGATGGCGTGGTGACGGTGATGATGAAGTTACCGACGCAGGGCTTCGCCTAAGCACTACAACGATATGACGAGGTGTGTAACTGTGGAGGGGGGCACCGCACACGGCTAAAAGTTCAACTTGTGTGTCTATGGGGTGCCACTTGGCCACGTATATAAAGGACGAGAGGGAAGAGGTGGCCGGCCCAAGGGGGGCGCGCCAGGTGTGGGGAATCCTACTAGGACTCCCTAGTACAAGTAGGATTCCCCTCCTCTTTCCTATTCCTAGCAGGCTTGGGGGGCGTGCCACTCCTTGGCCGGCCTCCTCTCTTCCACCACTAGACCCATGAGGCGCAATAACTTCCCGGAGGGATTCCAGTAACCCCCGGTACTCCGAAACTCATCCGAAACGACCTGAACCATTCCGGTGTACGAATGTAATCTTCCAATATATGAATCTTTATGTATCAACCATTTCGAGACTCCTCGTCATGTCCGTGATCTCATCCGGGACTCCAAACAACCTTCGATCATTAAATCACATAACTCATAATACAAATCGTCATCGAATGTTAAGCATGCGGACCCTACGGGTTCGAGAACTATGTAGACATGACTGAGACACATCTACGGTCAATAACCTAGATGCTCATATCATTACAAAAAAGCCACATCCATGACATTTTTGGCCGAACGAATTTTTTTCCTGTCATACTTATGACACTTCTATGACAATAATTGTGACAAAACATGGTATCATCATAGATGTGGTGGGGTCCTACTTCTATGACAAAAAATCATGACAGAAAATGGGCTTTTCGTCCTGGGCGGGCCAGAGACGCAGTTGCATGACATTCTTTGGGCCGTCCATGACGGAAAAAACCGTGGTAGAAGCGAGGGCGAGGAAAATATCGGGGTGTTCCCGGTTACGGTGGGTGGTCGGGGCCGAGCGACGCACGTTTCTCTCGTACACGCACACATTTGGGTGCAAGGCGTTGGGCTCTAACTGAACCCGAGCGAGGCGTTGGGCTCTAACTGAACCCGAGCGATTGCACTGCAGACTACGCGTTACTGAACCCGAGCGATCGATCGGTGGCTGTTAACTGTTCCCGATCGAGCGATTCCTTCATTACTGCTGCTAACTGAAGTCGATCGATGCTGCCTCTGGATGAACAGTGAGCGTTGCTGGGGGGGTTGGATGAACAGTTCCCGGTGGGGGTGGATGAACAGGCCCTCGTGGTGTTGCCTCTGGATGAACAGGACCTCGATCGATCGAGCCGGTTGGGGCTGGATGAACAGGACCCCGTGGAGGGCAGGATGAACAGGACCACCCCGTGGAGGGCAGGATGAACAGTAGACGGTGGAGGGCTGGATGAACAGTAGCCTGTGGAGGGGTGGTTGAATGGGAGCCCGTGGAGAGGGCTAGTTGAACAGTAGCCGGTGGAGTAGCGCGCGGTGGAGGTTGTATGAACAGGAGCCCGTGGATGAACAGGAGCAGGTGGAGGCTGGAGGAGGTTGATGGTGGATGAACAGTAGCCCGTGGAGGCTGGAGGGGGTTGACGGTGGAGCTGAACTGTATCCCGTGGAGTCCCATTTTGCGGTACGCCACACCCCTCCCGATGAACAGGACCCCATTTTCGACCGTAGCGCTCCAACACAAGTCCATTTCCTCCGTTTTGCGGTACGCCACACCCCTCCCGATCAACAGGACCCCCGTTTCGACCGTAGGAGGTCCATTTCCTCCATTTTGCGGTACGCCAGACCCCTCCCTATGAACAGGATCTCGTTTCGAACGTGGCCGGTCAAACACAAGGCCGTTTCCTTCGTTCTGCGGTACGCTAAGCCTCGTTCCCATCGGTTGTTCCGTCCAAGCCCTCCCGATGAACACGATGATGCATTCCGTTCCGACCCAGCCGGTTGGCTCCCCATGAACACGACGACGATACAGTTTCTCTGTTCTGACCCAGCCATGTACACGAGCCCTGGCCTTAGGTATGCGCGAGTAGGCGTTTGAGACCCTTCCCGTATGTACGTATGTGGCTGTATTTTCTTTCTTGCACACTGGCCGCTGTACGTACGTGTACATGCTATGTGCGCACATCTACTATGACACGTGCACGCCTCTACATCGACCAGTATGTACATACACGTTCGTGACCAGGATGACAACACTACGTACGCTTCGACCAGGTGGGTCCCGACTGTCAGGCACTTCCTTGTGTGCGAAGATGTAGCTGGTGGGTCCTAGCAGTCAGGGGGGCGAATCGTTTTTTTTGCCGAGACACACTTCCTTGCGCGCGAAGATGTAGCTGGTGGGTCCCAACAGTCAGGGGGAAACATTTTTTTGTGAAATACGGTGGCCCGTCCGGTGGGTCCCCGCTGTCAGGTGGAGGAATAATTATTTTGCACGTAATAAGGAGGCACTTCCTTGCTGCGGCCGTGGACCCAGCCGTCAGCCTCTCCATGTACAGTCCACATCTGATGGAAGCCGTTCCTTGACCATGTTGACCACGCCGCACCGAGAGCACCAGGGCGGTGGACGACGGTGAGGCCTAGGAAGGGGACGACGCGGAGCCAGGGAAGACGCGACAGTGGATGCCCACGCGTAGAGGAATATGAGGATTCGTTGGTTCGCTGCGGTGTGAGGCTGCTGTCGTCGCTGAATAATAGGGGGTGTGGGTGAGTAGAGGGATGGCCTGGCCAGTGGTGGGAGTAGTAGGGGGCGGTGTCGGTGTCAAAACCGGAGGATCTCGGGTAGGGGGTCCCAAACTGTGCATCTAGGACGGATGGTAACAGGAGGCAGGGGACACGATGTTTTACCCACGTTCGGGCCCTCTTGATGGAGGTAAAACCCTACGTCCTGCTTGATTGATATTGATGATATGGGTATTACAAGAGTAGATCTACCACGAGATCAGAAAGGCTAAACCCTAGAAGCTAGCCTATGGTATGATTGTATGTTATGGTTGTTGTCCTACGGACTGAAACCCTCCGGTTTATATAGACAGCGAAGAGGGTTAGGGTTACACAAGGTCGGTTACAAAGGAGGAGATATCCATATTCGTATTTCCTAGCTTGCCTTCCACGCCAAGTAGAGTCCCATCCGGACACGAGACGAAGTCTTCAATCTTGTATCTTCATAGTCCAACAGTCTGGCCAATGGAGATAGTCTGGCTGTCCGGAGACCCCCTAATCCAGGACTCCCTCAGTAGCCCCCGAACCGGGCTTCAATGACGATGAGTCCATCGCAGTATCATCTTCGGCATTGCAAGGCGGGTTCCTCTCCAGATTCTGTGTACCTGTCGAAATAGTGTCCGACTTCTTGTGAATGTTGCACTCCTTGGCTTCCACGCCCAATAATGGCCACTTTCCATGTGTCGAGCAAATGCGAAGAGCCATGGTGTTTTTACTTTTACCCCCCTAGCTATGCGAGTGAGCTGCCTATTTAAAGAGACGAGGATTTAGATCCAAATCACACCATCCCCCCTTGGCGAGCCTTCATCGGAGCGTATTCGACAGAGATCCATTCCAACATGGCCGGTCGACGCAGCTCCTCCTCTCGCTCCCCTAGCCCCAAGCCCAGAGATTGGGAGAGATGTTCTGTCCCTCACGACAAATTAGTGATGCTTCAGGCCAAGGGATTCCTTCCCCCAGCATTCATGGTCCCGGTTCGAGCCGGGCTCGCCACCTATAATGGCGGAGAGCAAGCGGAGAGCCTTCCCAATCCCTCCAAGGGAGAGCGGGTATGCCTTGTCCCTTATTTGGTAAGAGGACTCGGATTCCCAATTCATCCGTTTCTCCGGGGGCTCCTGGAGTTCTACGGCCTCCAGTTGCACAACCTCACGCCTGCCTCCATATTGCATATCGCGGGCTTCGTAGCCCTTTGCGAGCTGTTTTTGGGCTGTGAGGCTCGTTTCGCGTTGTGGAAGAAGTTGTTCAAGTGGGCGGAGCCGAAGTGTGGCGTATTGCCGGGACCGGATATCTATCCGGAACCCCAAAGAAGACGTCCGAAGACTGGCCTTCAGAATGGTTTTATATAGAAGGCGTCCCCCTCCCGGACCCTATTCGGATCGGCCTCCCAGAGTTCAACAACGCCCCTTTAAAGAAGCCCCAGAGATGGCGTCCATGGAGCCCCCAGGAGGAAGATGACAGGGACGTTCTTTACCTGATGAGCCGGATAAGTTTTTTAGCTCGATCCGGATTGACCATGATCGAGGTCATGGCCACATGCATCATGCGGGGGTGCAGTCGCTTCAGTATAGAGGCCACCCCATGTGGGATTTCAACGGGGATGATGACGCCACCCGCTGCGGCCATAAAGGGCCGAAATCGGTTACTGATCTAACAAAGATCTTATCCACTTTGTACAAGGGAGAAGAGGAGGAATTCCTCCGCGTCAACCCGCAGGGCGGATTTTCCATGTACAATCCTCCGAGTTGGGTAAGCAGACTCTTTTTCTTGCCCATCCGTTTCATATTCCCATAGTTAAGTATTCACTGTAGCGGTTTTATCACAGGAGTTGCGCCAGGCTGTAAGGGAGATAAACAACCCTCCTCCACAACCCGAAGACCCGGAGCGGTCCCTTGACCCGGCCTCCCAAGAGGATCCGGACATATCTGTGAAGTTGATTGATGGGGTATTTTATCAATCGAGCGATGTCAACGCCTTGGTGGCCATTACGACCGATTACCCTGGGATTCTTCCAGCCTCACAAGTGACTGAGACCGAAGTCCCAACACTTCAAAAAGGGATCCGTCCTTGCGTGTTTATTGATCGCCGTATAACAGCCGTGTTTTGCAGGGGAGGTCCTCGAAGGTCGAGCCTGTGGCGACCGGCCAGCAAGGGGTCGTGAGGCCAGGCAGGCTGAAAAGACCCGCGGTCCGGATTGAGACACCGGCGCAGCGGTATGACGCGCTGTCCTTATTGCAAGATATTGTTCTTAGAGGCATATTAATGCCCATGCCCTTTTTCTTTTCACTCGCCGGACTATACCTGGAGAGGCTACCAATCGCGCCTCCACAAGCCAGGCTCCAAGGCCGGATTCAAAGGCGGGAACGAATACAAGGCGTGCGCCGGGTGCTCCTCCGACAGAGGATGCAGATAAACTATCCGCCACCCATTCCGAGGTGGAAAGTGCCATGAACCACAGGCGTCGCCAGACTGTTCTTCGTGACGCTTGTTTCTCCCAAGAGGCATTGGATGCCTTCAACTCGGGAGACGCGCACCTGTGTGCCGCTAAAAAAGGTCTAGCCAGAGCCACGGAGCAGTATGTAAAAGACATACGGGTGAGAAAATTTGATGATTATATATATCAGTAGCCCCTGAGACTTGAAACAGTTAGGATAACTGATTTAAGGATCATTTGTTATACAGGTTCTTACAGAAAAGAATACTCAACTGTCCCAGGAGCTGGAAGAGTGCAAAGCCCAACTTCATGCCGCACTGGCCGCAACAGGGGAGCCCAAAGAGACCCCCTCTGGTAACATATCTTTTGAATGATAAGTATCATATACAATGCGGCGTGTATGCGGATTTGACGATAAAATTGCAGATGACGCTGGAGTAAATCCGGATAAGCAACAACTCATACGCCAGCTAAAGGCCGGCAAGAACGTGCTTACGAGGGTGAGGCAGGAGAAAAATGATCTCCAAGATGCCAACACCAAGCTGAGCGTGGAACTACAAGATGTTCGCGCCCAATTGTCGGACTCTGTTAAGGAGAATCGGCGGCTTCGACACGGCATATTTAGTAAGTGCTTGAACGAACTTTGAAAGAGAGTTCGGCGAGGAAGCTGGCTGACAGAGTTATGCCTGTAGGTATGTTAACAGGTCGTCCTGCCAAGGAAATGCCCGATACAATGGGTGACCTTCTTCTCGAGCTCTCACAGCTGCACGAACGAGTTCGGCAGGTGATGCAAAGCGTCGCCCAGGCCTTGTGGCCATCCATCTCCATACCCGAAGGCCTTGGAGAGCTTGCAGAAAAGCTAAAGGGAGCGTGGCGGCGCTTTCGATTATGGAAGATATTGGCCTGCCGTCAGGGCGCCAGGGAAGCCTGGGCGATGGTGAAGACACGTTACACGAAGGCTGACCCGAACGACATGGCCGAAGTCGGACCTGTGGGGCCCGACGGGAAGGAGATCCCTGTGAGCTTAGTGTACGGCCAAGTAGAATTGGCCGCAAAGTATTCCCAACAGGACTGTAGACTAGACAGCCTGTTGGATGGTATTGAAGAGGAATTCAACGAGTCAAATTGACTATGTAATTTTAAAGTGACATGTATAATGCCTCCTAGCCGGATTGTAGATTGTTTGTCATGGCAGACCTTTTCGCTTCAACCTCGATACCTGATAGTCCGGAGTGTATCCGAATACCCTCTCGGTTATGTAACAACTGGGGCATGCATGAAGACGAGGCGTAGGGGTCATTAGTGCTTTATCAAACAAGTGCCCAACTAGTTATGTTATATTACATGGGTAGTAAGAAACATCTTCCAGGGAGAATAGTTCCATTAAGGGTTCCTTTCCCTGGGTGAGCATGCCCTAAAGTGAATGTCCGAACTGCGATAACAAGCGCAGAAAAAGCACCTGGGGGCAGATATGGATAATAAATAAAAGTCATCTTTTGTTCACCGACTAAATATTCCCTTAAGAACGCTAGCTTTCGGCTTCACCCAGTCTGAGGTACACGCCCGGCTGACCCGGCGGTAACAATCACAGAGGTGCTCCCCTTATGCCCTACCCGAATTAATGGGAACATAGGGCATAAATACAAGAGCCAGGCAACCCAGCTTGGCCAAAACTTAAGTCATATCGATGCATATAATGGTGAAAAAAGGTACGTGTGGAAGTATAACACATGTGTTAGGCGTGAGGCCTAGGTAAATAATTTAAGCTTCTGTGAAAGAAGCCCCCAGGTATGATGAGCGCGGATAGTGCGTCAGTTGCGTGCAAACAAGGCACGAATGGGCCCCTAAAGGCTGTGAGAGAAAAGAAAGGGAGAAAGAGAAAAATATAAGACAGATAGTGAATAAAAAATGGATAGAGGAAGGAGACGAACACAGAGTCCGGCGTTAGGCGTAGAATCTTCGGAGTCGGGCTGCGTTCCATGGGTATGGCTCGAGTCGGTTATCCCGTGCATCCCGTAGACGGTAAGCTCCACCAGTCAGGACTTGGTCAATGATGAATGGACCTTCCCATTTGGGCTTGAGTTTGTCCTTTTTCTTGTCCGTCAGGCGTAGAACTAACTCGCCAACGTTGTAGGTTTTGGCACATACTTCTCTGCTTTGGTATCTTCGAGCCTGTTGTTGATAGAATGCGGAACGGGCTTTTGCCACGTCACGCTCCTCCTCCAAGGTGTCCAAACTGTCCTGCCGATCGAGCTCGGCTTCTCTTTCTTCGTACATGCGCACTCGAGGTGAGTCATGAATTATGTCGCAGGGCAGAACTGCCTCTGCGCCATATACCATAAAGAATGGTGTGTATCCGGTAGTGCGATTCGGCGTGGTCTGCAGCCCCCAGAGTACAGAGTCGAGCTCCTCTACCCAATGCGTGTTAGATTCCTTGAGGGACCGCACTAATCTGGGTTTGATGCTGCTCATGATAAGACCATTTGCTCGCTTGACCTGACCGTTAGTTTGTGGGTGATAGACGGAAGCATAATCGAGCTTGATGCCCATGTTTTTGCACCAAAGTTTTACCTCGTCGGCCGTGAAGTTTGTGCCGTTATCAGTGATGATGCTGTGGGGGACGTTGTAACGGTGTACGACCCCGGATATGAAGTCTATCACCGGTCCGGATTCGATGTCTTTATAGGCTTGGCTTCTATCCATTTGGTGAATTTATCCACCATGACCAGTAAGTATTTTTGCTTGTGGGTTCCTCCTTTAAGGGGTCCAACCATGTCAAGCCCCCAGACCGTGAAGGGCCAGGTGATGGGGATAGTACGGAGGGCGGTGGGTGGCATATGGCTTTGATTTGCAAAAATCTGGCAACCAGCACAACGTTGGACCAAGTCCTGGGCATCTGCCCTGGCCGTCGGCCAATAAAAACCTGTACGGAAGGCCTTGCTTACCAGGGCCCGAGCTGCGGCGTGGTGCCTGCCGAGTCCGACATGAATTTCCGCCAGAAGATTCCGCCCCTCCTCTTCGGAGATGCACCTTTGAAGGACTCCGGTGGTGCTTTTCTTATAAAGCTCTCCCTCATGGACTTTATAGGCTTTAGATCGCCGCACTATGCAGCGTACCTCGTTTTGGTCCTCAGGAAGTTCCTACCTAGTTAGGTAGGCTAGGAATGGTTCTGTCCACGAGGCGATGACTGCCATTATTACATGGGCTGAAGATGTTATTTCGTTGGCAGAACCTCCAATTATGTCAGAATGTTCGGTGTCGGGCAGTGCGGTTGGGTCCGGGCTGTTATTTCCGGGTTCCCCCTCCCATACTACGGATGGTTTGAACAGCCTCTCCAAGAAGATGTTGGGGGGGGGGGGACGGCGTCGCGTTTTGCGCCGATGCGTGCTAGGACATCTGCTGCCTGATTGTTTTCTCGGGTTATATGGTGAAATTCGAGCCCCTCGAACTGAGCTGATATTTTTAGGACGGCGTTGCGATAAGCTGCCATTTTCGGATCCTTGGCATCAAAGTCTCCATTTATTTGGGATATCGCGAGGTTCGAGTCCCCGCGCACCTCTAGGCGTTGAATGCCCATGGATACTGCCATCCGGAGACCATGTAGAAGGGCCTCATATTCGGCTGCGTTGTTGTAGTCCGTATACATTATCTGTAGTACACATTGAACAATATCTCCTGTTGGCGACATCAAAACGACGCCAGCCCCCAGGCCAGCTAACATTTTGGAGCCGTCGAAGTGCATGATCCAGTTTGAATATGTGCCGTACTCTTTAGGGAGTTCGGCTTCCGTCCACTCAGCGACGAAGTCAGCCAAAACTTGCGACTTAATAGCTCACCGTGGCTTGTAAGTTATGTCGAACGGGAGGATCTCAATGGCCCATTTGGCAATCCGGCCCGTTGCGTCGCGGTTGTTTATAATGTCGTTAAGTGGTACTTCCGAGGCTACCATTATCGAACACTCTTGAAAGTAGTGTCGCAGCTTCCGGGATGCCATAAATACCGCGTACGCTATCTTTTGATAATGCGGGTACCGTGATTTGCATGGAGTAAGGATAGTGGACACATAGTAAACCGGCTTTTGAAGGAGGGATTTGTGTCCGTGCACTTCTCGCTCGACGACGAGAACTGCGCTTACTACTTGATGAGTTGCCGCAATGTATAATAGCATTGGTTCGCCAATGTTTGGCGCGGCCAGGACTGGGTTTGTTGCCAATATGGCTTTTATTTCATTGAGTCCAGCCGAGGCGGCATCCGTCCACTCAAAGTGTTCGGTGCGTCGGAGGAGGCGATAAAGGGGTAATGCCTTTTCTCCCAAGCGGGATATAAAGCGGCTTAGAGCCGCCACGCATCCAGTCAATTTTTGTATTTGCTTGAGGTCTGTTGGGGTAGCCAACTGTGACAACGCTCGGATTTTGGCCGGATTAGCTTCAATACCTCTACTGGAGACAATGAATCCCAGGAGCTTTCCGGCTGGTATGCCAAAGACGCATTTTTCGGATTGAGCTTGATGTCATATGCTCGGAGGTTGTCGAATGTGAGCCTCAAGTCGTCTACTAAAGTTTCGACATGCTTGGTTTTAACAACCACGTCATCCACGTATGCCTCCACTGTTTTGCCGATCTAGTTTGCTAGACATGTCTAAATCATGCGCTGATATATTGCGCCGGCGTTCTTGAGCCTGAAGGGCATTGTGTTGAAGCAGAATGGGCCGTATGGTGTGATGAATGCCGTTGCGGCTTGGTCAGGCTCTGCCATTTTAATTTGATGGTAGCCGGAGTATGCGTCGAGGAAACACAATGAATCGTGTCCTGCGGTAGCATCGATGATTTGACCGATGCGGGGGAGGGGGAAGGGATCCTTTGGGCAGGCCTTGTTAAGGTCCTTAAAATCGACGCACAAGCGCCAGGATTTGTCCTTCTTTGGTACCATCACCAGGTTTGCTAGCCAGTCCGGATGTTTTATGTCTCTGATGAATCCGGCCTCCAATAGCTTGGCTAGCTCCTCTCCCATGGCTTGTCTCTTAGGTTCGGAGAAACATCGAAGAGCTTGCTTGACTGGCTTAAATCCTTTAAGGATATTTAGGCTGTGTTCGGCCAGCCTGCGTGGGATTCCTGGCATGTCTGAAGGGTGCCAGGCAAAAATGTCCCAGTTCTCTCGTAGGAACTCTTGCAGTGCGGCGTCGACATCAGGGTTTAATTGCGCCCCGATGGAAGCTGTTTTTGTAGGGTCCGCTGGATGGACTTGGAATTTGACTATTTCATCCGCTGGTTTAAAGAAGGTGGACTTGGATCTTTTATCGAGTATCACGTCGTCCCTGTTCACCGTGGTGCGCAGCGCGGTTAGTTCCTCGGCCGCTAGGGCTTCGGATAGTGCCTCAAGGGCCAATGCAGCTGTCTTATTTTCGGCGCGGAGTGCTATGTCCGGATCACTAGAAAGAGTGATGATCCCGTTGGGCCCAGGCATTTTGAGTTTCATGTACCCGTAATGGGGTATGGCTTGGAAGATTGTAAATGCCTCCCGCCCTAGTAGAGCGTGGTATCCGCTGCTGAACGGGGCCACTTGGAATGTAATTTCCTTGGACCTGTAATTATCCCGCGTGCCGAATACCACATTGAGTGTGATTTTCCCAGCACATCGTGCTTCCCTACTGGGGATGATTCCTCTAAAGGTTGTGCTACTTTGCTCAATGCGGCTCCAGTCTATTTCCATCTTTTGAAGGGTTTCCTCATAGACGAGGTTTAATCCGCTGCCGTCATCCATGAGTACCTTGGTCAGTCGAAAGCCGTCCACGATTGGACTGAGGACCAGTACAGATGGTGCTCGGGCTGTTCAGAATTTGGGTTCGTCACTGGCATTGAAGGTAATAGCCGTGTCACTCCAATGATTTATTTCCGCTACGTGGCAGATTTCAGCCATGCCGCGGAGTGTTCGCTTGCGTCTATTATTTGACCCAAAGGTCTCAAAGACCATTAACACCGTATTGTTGTCCACGGGATGGTGTTTTGTGGTTTTTGGGAGGAGTAGATCCTCGCCACTTTTAGCCACCTGCCGGAGTATCCAACATGCTCTAAGGCTGTGCGTTGGTATTGCATCCGATGTGCTATGAATTTTGCAGGGTCCGTTGAGCCATCCCTCCAGTACGGTTCCTTGCCCCGTAGAGGGCTTTTGCTTTTTGGTAGTTAACCCAGGTGTATTGTGATAATGCACCCTTTTGTTTCGGACTGGGTTTGTATTCAGGGCCGGATTATCCCAAAATTCTACTTCAACTTTCCAGGCACTTTCCATCGCATAGTACTTTCATACTATGGACACCAGGTCAGCAAAGCGTGTAATTTCGCGACGACTTATGGCGTTGAGGATTCCCTTGTCCGTGCAATTATTGCAGAAGAATGAAATTGCGTGTTCCTCGCGGCAGTTCTTTATCCTGTTTATGACCAGGAGGAATCTGGCCCAGTAATGGTGTACTGTTTCTTCGGGCTCTTGCCTAATTTGGGATAGATCGTGTATGTTTGGGTGGGTGGGTGGAATTGAATCCGAATCCTCACCCAATCTGAGACTCAGGGGCCAAGGAGTTTCCGAAGTCAAAAGTTTGGATTCTTGGATGTTTTCCGATAAATCCAGCCCACTGCCTGATTCTAGGTTCAGGCCTTGAGTGACGTCCTCCCCTCCGAGGGTATCCGGTTTGGAGGGGTTTGAAATCCGGACATAGCTAGTCCTTAGAATAGATGAAGGGTTGCCGCATTGTTCCTCCACCACTGCCACATGATGGGTGACCTGGGGAGAGTTGATCTCTCTCCGATCGGGTTTAGGCCCAATCTGATCGTAGTCTGTAGCGACTCCCAGGGCGGCGATGCAATCCAAGAGCTCGTTTAGGGAAGAGAGCTCCATTGGATCTAACTGCTCGGCGAGTTCTAAGTTGACGTGAGGATTGCTTTCAATGACCCGAGAAGTCATCGTTGGCGCAGCGGCCGAACAGGCGGTCATAAGAAAACCACCTAGCCAGAGAGTTTGGCCGATAGCTAAAGCTCCCTCATCGATAACGCCGTCTTTAAAGACGGGATGAGACATCCTTCCTGGTGGCGACGACACAGAGGAACTCTCAATGAAAGCACCAATGTTGGTGTCAAAACCGGCGGGTAGGGGGTCCTGAACTGTGCGTCTAGGCCGGATGGTAACAGGAGGCAGGGGACACGATGTTTTACCCAGGTTCAGGCCCTCTTGATGGAGGTAAAATCCTACGTCCTGCTTGATTGATATTGATGATATGGGTATTACACGAGTAGATCTACCACGAGATCAGAAAGGCTAAACCCTAGAAGCTAGCCTATGGTATGATTGTATGTTATGGTTGTTGTCCTACGGACTAAAACCCTCCGGTTTATATAGACACCGGAGAGGGTTAGGGTTACACAAGGTCGGTTACAAAGGAGGAGATATCCATATTCGTATTGCCTAGCTTGCCTTCCACGCCAAGTAGAGTCCCATCCGGACACGAGACAAAGTCTTCAATCTTGTATCTTCATAGTCCAACAGTTCGGCCAATGGAGATAGTCCGGCTGTCCGGAGACCCCCTAATCTAGGACTCCCTCAGGCGGTGAGGCCTCCGCGGCATCGCAGCCGGCCACGAGAGGCAGGAGCACGATGCACGACCGGTGCTGCTTTGGGCGGCTGGAGCAAGAAGACCAGAGGTTGAAGAAGCACTACAGCCATTGGATGGACATCGTACGGTCACTGGAGCTAGAATCATTCATATTGACTAATAAGTTGACAAAGCCCTCCGTCCCCGTCAACTTAGTTGGCCCACAAGTCAGCCTCCCACTATTGTGGGTCCCAGCTAGTAGGGGTATTCATTTTTTGTGCGTAATAAGGAGGCACTTCCTTGCATGCGAAGATATAGCTGGTGGGTCCGACCTGTCAGCGGTGGGAACGTTTTTCGCGAAATACAGAGCCCCTTCCGGTGGGTCCCAGTTGTCAGGTGGAGGAATCATTATTTGCGCATAATAAGGAGGCATTTCCTTGCGTGCAACCGTGGACCCAGCTGTCAGCCTCTCCATGCACAGTCTACTTCCGATGGTGTTGTTCGTTGACCACGTTGACCACTCTGCACCGAGCGCATCCAAGGTTGTGGACGACGGCGAGGCCCCGGACAACAACGAGCCGAAGATGGGAAGACGCGGGAGTAGAGTCGCAGACAGAGAGGTGTACGAGGGTTAACTGGTTCTGGTGCGGTGTGGTTCGGCAGTCGGTGGAGAAGAACAGGAGGTGTGGAGGGATGGCCTACCCAACGATGGAGTAGCACTTCACAGCGAAGCATGCTAAGCAGAGCTGCTAGTAGCAGGAGGCAGGAGCAGGTGGTCCCGGCAGCGCTAGAGGAAGAAGACGAGAGATTGAAGATGGATGCCGATCGTTGGATGTAAATCCAACGGCTAACGATGTCAGAATCATTTGTTGACTAAGTTGACAACGACTTGCATTGGCTTCGACCTATTGGCCCACATTTCAGCCTCCAAAAATGTGGCACGTATTCAACCCATTTTTAAGAATTTACAGTCTTTTTTTGCGGGGTAGAATTCATAGTCCATTTGATCTTTTTTTGGAATTACAGTCCATTAGCTCGGATGGGTGAACAAATAATGTAACGTCCATGTGGCCCATTTATGTTTTTCCTAAAAAATTACAGGCCATTTGCACTTTCTCGAAATACACGATTTTGTTGGGCTTATTCTAATTATAATGTTGGGGTGGGCGCATCAATGTTATCAAAAAATAAACAGGGGCTGAGCATTTTGTTATATATATATATATTTAAATAATAAGTGATTTATTATTGCATTGGTCCTTAAATCTTACCAAGCTTTTGTACACAATCACCAGGATTTTCGTTGCCAAAAAAATCCAGGATTTTATTGTTAAGAAATTATTTTTATAAGTTAATAAGATGTGGGATATTGTTTTCTTACATATGTAAGTATCTGTTAAATATATGATGACAATAACAATAATATATAATAACATATAAAATAATTTAAATATATATAATATAGTTAGAAGGGAAACATAAGTTGGACCAGGCGTTCCTATTCTTATATAGAAAAATAGAACAGACCTCTGCGTTTTCTTCAAAAATAATACATAAATTGGGTTGCCGATGTTTCAGGAAAAACACCTCGGATGGGAGGTCCATAGGCTGGTCGATACATGACGGACCTCAAGAAAATACAAACATGCCTATGGACCTCCATTCGAGGTCGTGGGTTGCGCATGTTAAAAAAGAAAGCCTAGACGGGGTAGCCCAAAACCTAGCTGATACTTGCTGCCCTAGTGATAATAAATGATACCTGCCAGCTCCCCGGCTTCATTGTGAATTTATCTCCTATAGTAACTACGTTGAAGCACCTAAAAAATGTAACTATGTTGACAAACCCGTGGCCCCAATGTCAGTATAGCATTAGGAGGAAGTATTTTTTTCGATGAGGCACTTGCTTGCGTACGGCCATAGACCTGGTGGGTCCCGACTGTCCGCCTCTCCACGTACAGTCCTCTCCAGATTCCTCTTGTTTGTTTAGCATGTTCACAACTACAGACAACGGCGTCGTGGCAAGCGCACAAAGGCGCAAGAGAAGATCCGACCACCTGAGGAAGTGCCTTATTAGTAACGAAACAACTGAACTAGCCTAGTGGCCGAGTGACACTACCCGACAGCTGTTCCGCCCGGGTTCGATTCCACCTGTGCAAAGAAAATATCTCCATTTTTGCCTCTTCCTTTATTGACATGTGGGTCCCAATTGTCATCTACGCACACCACGTCCAACACTTGCCAAAACTTCGTCCCTCGTTTTCTCTATTTTTCGCACACTCGACATTGTGTGGGCATCTTGAAAATAGCATATCTTTTTGACTGTGCATCATATGAAGATGTGCTATGCATGAATGTTGATCAGCATGATGTTAACTGGCTGGTAGTTCCAGTTTTGACCATGAATAAAACTTCCATCATGATGTTAACACTGTTTGAAAAGGCCGTGTTAATATAAATGCTTTGCCTCTGAAAGTTGCATTTTCTTATCTGAAACTGAACTTGGAGTTTCTTATCTGAAACTGAAACTTGCAGTTTCTTCTCTGAGAATCATCTGTCAGCGACCGAAAGGCAGGGGAACCTCTCCTCTCCATCATCTCCATTCCAAAACCACCATCTCGCCTCTCCCTCTTCCCCATTTCAAAACCACCCCCTCTCCTCTTCATCATCTCCATTCCAAAACCACCGTCTCGCCTCTCCCTCTTCTCTATTGCAAGACCACCGTCTCTCCTCCCATCTTCCAAAGCTAGCACCGGACCACTCAAAAGGACAACTATGGAGGGGATGCAGCAGCGAATCAGGAAGATCACCAGCGGTGACCAGACAAAGTTAGCTAGGTTGAAGGAGATCCTTACTTGGTTTGACAATGAGTGGGAGATTTCGAGGACGGTGAGGGCCATGTGGCAATGTATGTGAAAGAGCGAGACGACGGTGATGTACTCCTCGGCGGCAGTCATGCCGCAGTCCTTCGAGTTCATCGAGTATCTCCGCTGGGCGATGGAGCAGACAGATTCGCCCGAGGCGAAAGTCAGGCGGAGGTGGTGGGCGTACAGGTCGAAGGTCGAGCACCCAGAGGATAACGAATCGATCGAGTACGGTGTGCCGTTCGTGAGGGTGCAGAGCCAGCCGGAGCCACAGGAGTATTCGTTCTTCCACCGCAAGAGGAGGCCGGATGGCATGACGTCACTTCCCCGCCGTTCTCCACGGTTCCCTCGATGCTCGCCACATTTCAACGGCGTTGCTAGGGTTTAAGGTAAGCTTCTCACTAACCTAATCTTCCATCTGTTCATGCTTACAATTAGTGTGACAACTAATAAAAATCATGCTTACAATTAGTCTCCGAGTACTATGCCAATCACCCTAAAATAGCTTTGGACCTTTGGGTCAAAGTTGTGACACTGTGTACAAATAAAGAAAAATAGATTGGTGCTTCTTTCAGAAAAGAGTACACCCCTAGAAAACTGCCAATATAAGCTACTAGTATTTTTTTGAAGTTTAAGCTACTAGTATTTGGTTAGAGGATTTGCTGCCGAGAAAGATCCGTCCACAGTGAGCGCCACACATCCCACTGATGGTGGTGGATGCCAATGCTTAGATGGAGCAGGGTTGGTGTCGGTAATTTTTACTTGGCACCTCGCACTCTACATATATGTCGGTTCCATCCATACATTTGTGTAGTTCCACCAAAATGCAGCTGAATAACCCTGTTTGCATAGATAATGAAAAGGCATGATTACATTATAGTGGCACTAGTTGATGAAACATACAGTAATAAACAGAAGAAAATATTACATCATACTAGAAATCGACCCAAGTCTCCCCGATACACCTTCTGCCAGTGATGAACATCAATGTACATCGGTAGTACAAGGAGGGGCCTTGAGACATTCTAATCTCTATTTTTGTGCAGATCAACTAAAATTAAGAACCCCAGTTTGCAGAAACGCTTAAACATTAACTATGGGACAAGTTGATGAAACATAGATTAATAAAGAGAAGCACTTTCTTTATCTACATTGGAAATGAAATGATAGAGAGGACACTCGCTCTATTTTAATTGTATTATTACTTTATTTTATCAGTGACACTAGGGCTGAGCAGGTGGCAAACGAGGTGTACCATGCGTCGCAAGGATGAAGGCCAGGGGTGCTTAGACTGGGATGTTGAAGGTGGCTCTTTCAGTCCCTATCTTCCCCCTGCTGTTTCTGTGGTAGAATTTGGGTTGTAATCCAAACTTGGTCGAGCTAGTGCTGCGTCCCCCTACCTGCCTAGCTTATGTGGCGGACTTGTCTCCTGCTAATACTCAGTCCGTTCTAGTAGTAGTTGCATAACTGCCCGTTTACACTAAGATGTTGTCGGATAATGGTTCTCTATGGTTGGTTTCTTTAATGAAATCGGAGGGAACCCCCTCTTTCGATATATAAAAAAACAGTGGCACTAGTGGTGCCAAAAAATTGCCTCAAATAAATAGTGCCACTAGATTAAGGTGCAAAATAATAACATTACTGCTTTATCATGGCAGTGCCAAAACAATAGCACAAGAGCAGGATCAACATGCAGGATCTTTGGCAAACGGTCAGACCAAAAAAGGAACATACCTCGTGATGGGAACCATATCTGCAGTTAACGCCAGCGTAGAAGGGATGACACCAGTCACCAACATGGATGATTCAATTCATGGGACCTTTTGGTGCAGTTCACCTAAAATGAAGCAATGTCCCATGAGCTAGCAGCTTCTTCTTCTTTTTTTAAGAAAAGGGCTCCAGCCCCGGTTCCATTTCCATCAGAAAACGAAACCCACAGAGCTTCTTCTTCATTAGTTGCAATAAAATTGAGCAACATCAAGGTTGGTCATGAAGCTCCTGGAGAGTAGGCGGACCAGGACAGTTGCATCTCTAACGAAAAGAAGCAACTTATCTTAATGGGAAATTTAGCAGGACATAAGAAAAAGTGCCATTGATTCATATTACTGGAGGCATTACATTGAAAACAACATTGGTTTAACATGTCCTTACTTTTAATAGTGTGACTACTATATTTTACCAGTGGCATTACATAAGAGCGGCTCGGGGCAACAATCATCAGAAGATGATATCTGGGTTGGTCCCATTTTTGTTCGTTATATAGCCACCTTATACTGTGTGAGGCTAGCAAATCTAGTGCTGGACTTACTCTGTTGACTTGTCCCCCAGTCCCCACTTTCTTTCCTTTTTCAACCAATAGATCGGGTTTATATTGAGTTTGTACTGTGTTCCCTTTATTTCCCTATTAGACCTAGAGACCAGTTGGATAGCCAGTCTCTGCTACTTTTCGCCCCCATTATTTCCTCTTTCGACCAAGTCCTAGATTCAGGTAACAAATCTTCCCCCACCCCACCCCCTTTCTTCCTTGTTTGAACCAAGTACTACTAGATTCGAGTGCATGAACTAGTTTTACCTCTTAACAATAAAAAATTAGGTGGTTTTCGAACAGCCGATCGATCCTATCTACACGAGGGCGCTGAGAAATAGTAAAAGATACAAATGCAGCGATGTCAGGAGCTCTGGAAGTAGAGCAAGGCTGGTTTCGAAGGAAGTTATACCTGAGGGTCGCCGGGATGTCGCTAGGTGGGCGGCAGGAGGCCGGATTTGCCCACACTACGGCAGCGAGGAAGAAGGTGTGGGAGGCCCTCCCTCGCCAGCGATGCTTGGGAGAGAACGGTTTAACCCTCACAATGATCCGAAGCACATGACACCTAATTTTGCGAGATGACAAGAAACCATTTTTTAGGTTTCTCACCAGAACTACAGCCCTGTACAACACAGCCTGCACGATATGTAGACGATAGCCAATCCAGGTGTGTCTGCTGGAGTCTGGTCACATGCATGGACGAACTGATCTTCCGTGTCTTGCAGGGATCGTCCAGGTACCAACGTATGTACTTCTATTAACTCACCCGACTTGCAGGGCCGAGGAGTGTGCACATGGTCGGTTCTCAATTGCGGTCCCACATGTGTGTGCAAACGCAATATGATGCGCGTTCCATTCAGAGAGCGGCATGCCAGACCGACCGACCATCTGGGGTGCAACGCGAACGTGACGAGCGTGCTGTATACTCCGTACATGTGTACCGCCGTTTTCTTGAGGCTTTGCTCCATGGTGCAATCCATGGATACAAAATTAGTATACTATACTATTTAAAAGTCGAGGGCAGGGCTTTTACCACATGGTAGGTGGGGCAGTTCCGCCTAGTCGGTTCGACAGAGACGCGAGAAGATGAGGGACTAGGCTGCTGCAAACGTAGGGATGTGTGATTTGATAGTGAGTTACTGCTGGACAGGTGGGGCCAGGTGATTTGACTTGCCATTATCATTTTAACTGTGGCGCTACGACCGGATTGAGTCTCCTGATTCCTGACCACCCCCATACAGGTGCCTCTCCCAATGCTCCACCATGTAGAGGCTGGCTCTTGCTTGAGATCCCACTCCTCCACTTTTTCCTTGCCTCTTTCCCCCAGATATGCAAAAATGCCATGTAAAGCGGGCTTATAGCCCACTATTGTACTTGATCCTACATGTGCTAAGCCTGCCACATAGGCATAAAGTCTGATGTGGCAAGTTAATTAAGAAGAGAGAGACTAGTTTGGTGACCCCATGAAGAAACGGTGATAAGCGCGTGTACTTAGATAAAGCAAACTTAGGGGTTGTTTGGTTTGTGACTAATTTTGCCAAAGATTGCAACACCTAAGGTTAGGCAAGTTTGACCAACTTAGGTGAGTGTTTGGTTCAAGCCACACCTTAGGCAAGCCACACTTGGTCCCCACATGGCATACACACAAAAAGTGTGGCAAGATTCCCTTAGGCTTGCCAACTTGTGACTCTCATTTTGATAAACTAACCTTAGGCAAGTTTGGAAAAAATGTGTGGCAAAGTGTGGAAATACTAGTCCTAGAACCAAACAACCCCTTAGCAACAAAAAACTAAGCACCTATGCATTGGGGACTTGAGTTGCTAAGCCATTTAATGCCCATAGCACCTCATCTAAGCACCATTTCATTGGAAGAGCTCACTCCTTGGCAAATGCAATAAATACTACGAAGAAAGAGATAGAGAGAAGTAAACAAAAAAAATACTATTATAGCCAACCTTATAGCTAACCTTGTTGTATGAGTGACTAAATGATGACTATGTATGACATGCCAACATCAGATAGCCTAACGCACTGTGTTAAATCTCCAAGGGCTCGACCGCGCGAGCGAGGCGACGGCCATGGTAGGCGCGACCATGATATAGGCTGCTGGCAGCCCTTGGATCTGAGATCGAACGGTCGCATGCTAAGTTGCTGAAAATTTGCAGAATAAACCTCCAGGATAGGATATTCACCCAGAGGTATAGAATCACACCATGCAACCGTTCGATCTCACATCCAAGGGCTCTCGGAAGCCCATATCATGGGAGAATGGAAAACTTCGTATCACATGTAATTTTCCCGACGCTTGACATGATATCGAAAGCTATTTAGTTGGATGTTGAGTAGACATGACATCTAATTGGGCCCCCATAGTACTGTGCATGAATCCATTTATCCACCAGGCAAGCCACTACCCTGCCATTCACACGCGCCCCCACTCGACATTTTTACAATCGATAAACCGCTCCTGGTCGTCTTGTCCTTTCACATTACGGTAGTTCCACTAATCCTAACCCTCCTCCCAAATCCATGGCATCCCAAATCTCCATGATCGGCGGTGAGTACAAGGTTAGAACCATCACCAACGATGAGTTCTACGTCATCTACACCCGTTCTTCCGCAAAGGTCAAAGAATGCCTTGCTCGCTTCAAACGCATGTTCGAAAACTCAAATGTTGAGTGGGTCACTGGGCTAGATGTTGAGTACACCACAGTCCTGGGAATCGAGAAGAATCTAAAGGAGCCGGAGAAGAAGAAGCCCGCCGTGATCCAGGTTTGCGTGCATGACTTATGCTTTGTCTACCACATATGCCATGCCGATGTTGAGTGCGAGGATTTTAAGAATTTCCTCAAGGACGGCCGAGTCAAATTCGTTACTGTAGACTTTAGGAACAAGAAGGAAATCCTGGGTCAGATAGGCCTCGTTGTAGGCGACCCCTTCGACCTCCAGAAGAAAGGGCTAGTGTCCTCCCGTGATCAGCCTTCAATGTTGACCCTGGCAGGAGCCATGGTTCATCCTTCGTACGGTACACTGAAGAAACCTCCGTTCAAGTTTCATCATGCATGGGAGTGGAATGTACTAGATATAGACCACATCCACTATGCTGCAATGGATGGCCACCTTTGTTTCAATATCTACAAGGGTTGGATGAAGAGCAAGAGCCAAGTGTGCGGTTCAAGCAAAGAAGTATCGGCCAAGAGGAAGAGGGACAAGGACGAATTCGAGGACGTGGATGAGGAGTCCGAGTAAGGTGGCATGTCGTTGCTCATGGTGGTTCTAATGCAGTGTCTACTGGATTAGTTGCTTAGTTTAATTTCAGGTGTGCTTAGTTTTATTTGAGGGGTGTGTTGTGCTGAGCCCCCAGCAGAACTATGTTAGGTTTCTTCTCGTTATATTTCGTACATTTCATCTTTTAGTTGGTATAGTACTACCACTCGTTTCTTCACATTATATACGTACAATATATATGGCCAACATCATATGGCCAGCAGTTTAGTTGTCAAAGAATTTCAGGGTGCTTAGTTTTGTCAAAGAATTCCAGCTTGCTTAGTTTTATTTGAGGGGTGTGTTGTGCTGGAGACCATTAACTTATCATTGTGAGAATCGTCTTATTTTTGTCATGTAACGTGGTCAATAGGTTTGACGTGAAAATAACGTCTAATGGCATTTCTAATATACGTTGCCTCCCCCCAGATTTTCTTTACAGAGGCAACATAGAACTATATGAGTGCCCTATTAAATTTAGGAATTATTCCGGGTTCGTTTGGCCTTTTTATACATTAATTGAGTTTCTGGTCATTTAATGTGCATAATTCAAATTTGAACTACAAGCACATGCTCCCGTGCACTAAAGTTGATTGAAAAATCACATGTTTGTCCTCGAGTGAATTTCTAGGTCACATGCAAGAAATGGGAATGAAATTCAAACATTTGGGCATCGTGGTTTGGCCGAGAACATTGAGAAGCTTGGTTTTAAAATTCTTGTAAATCCAAAACACGCCTGAAAATCATGAAACTTGGCATGGTGTCATGTCATGGTACTACCATGTTGTCGTAAAACATTTTGCAGAATAGGAACAAGTTTTGGTATAAGTTTCTTGCAAACCGGAGCTTCTCTCAAGAAGGCTCGTGGTTCTGAGAGGGAACATGTCACCTTTGTGTGCATAATTCAAATTTTAAATACAAGCACATGCTCCAGGGCACCAAAGCTGGTTGAAAAATCACATGTGTGTCCTCGGGTAAATTTCTAGGTCCCATGTCAGAAATGGGAATGAAATTCAAACATTTGGGCATCATGGCTCAGCTGGAAACATTGAGAAACTTGGTTTTCTTAATTCTTGTAAATCCGAAACACGCATGGAAATGATGAAACTTGGCTTGGTGTCATGACATGGAACCAACATGTTGTGGTAATTTTGCTGTCCAATTTGCGAAGGCGCACACATTAACAATCAACAAAGTCATTTTGGAACAAGTGATGTCACGTTACAATTGGAAACACAAGTATTATTGAAACCGTGGGAGTTCTATTTACCATTTACGTGCCGCCACGTGTCCCCTTTTTTATTAGCTAGGAGGCGCCGTGCATGGTAGCTAGTTGAGTACGGGAGGCGTGCGAGCCCTTTGACCTCCATCTGCCGTCCACCTCTCTCCCAAGGTCTCCATTAATGGCGCCCAAGCCTCTGTGTTAATGGCGTGGCAATGTCTCACTTGACTGAGATTTAAGAGAGAAAAAAGAAAATTTGAAAAGAAAATTTTGCACGGATCTTGATGTAAGATCCGACGGACCTATATAGCATCTACTGCGACTTATAGCAAGACTGATGAATATATATAAGGACGACGAGAGTGGATAATAATTGTCTTACATAATTAGGAAGATAATTAAAAAAAGCCACATGCGGCTACTCCCGAAATACACAAGGGCAAAAGAAGAAGGAAGATGCATACAACGATCTGGCTCGCTGATCTCTACTTTCTTAATGCGCTGCAGGTCGCGGAGACTAGTTCTGGCGGCGGGCGATGATCTCTTTCATCAGTTTCATGTCCTTAATATGCTGCTTGGCAGCATCCATGAATTCCTCCACCAGCCTGTTGTGCTCGATGCGGAGCATGGCATTCTCGTCCATAAGTTTCTTGATGTTGACGCCCATCCTCTTTAACAAGGCAGTAGTCTCCTCCTCCTGCTTCGCCCTTCCGGCAATCTTCGCCCTCAATAGGTCGCGCTCGCCCCGGAGCTTCACATTGCGCTCCCCTAGTTGCCGGATGACGCCGGTAGCCTCGTCCTGCATCCTCGCCCAGCCGGAGATCTGATCGAGCTGGCTATGGACTATCGCATGCATGCGCCTGTAAGAGTCCTCGCCTGCCCGTGAGAAATTTTCCTAGGCCGCCGCGGCACGGCGGGACCTCCCTGCTGCTTCGGCGGCACAGTGGGACATCTCTGCTGCTTCCGTGGCGTGGTCGGACCAGTCTGCTACATCGACGGCGCGGCAGGACCTCCGTGCTGCTTCGATGGCATGGCGGGACCTCTGTGCTGCTACTGGTGCGCGGCTGGACATGTCGGCTGCTTTCGCAGCGAGGCGGGACATCTCTCGTGGTTCCTCTTCCATGCTCACCTCTCCCTGGTGGAAATCTCTCGACCCAGAACTCACGCTGGCTATGGCTTGGTTGACTTGATTGTTTTTTGTGGATGATGAGTTGAGGAGGAATGTGCCGTCATCTTAGCATAGTAGTATTTATAACCGAGTACTACTAATACGCTCCTAAGTGGGAAACCGTTTAGGTTGTGATCGGTGTGAACAGGTTTGCAATTAAATATAGCGTGGTAGTAGTAGTAATTTGGAATGTGACGAGACACGCTCAAAATTTATTGACGGTTCTAGTTTCGAAGTGCGGCACTATTCTCGGATGGCGTAACGTCGGCATGTTTTCTCGGCCGTGGTGTAGCATATGCCATGGTACTAGTTCTTTTTCTACTGATGTGTATGTGCAAAAATTGGCACCGTCGGATACATATCTTACGCTTGGCGTTCGACAGGAATAGCCTCGTGGCGAGCTATAGACTAGTCTTTTTTTCAGTCGCATTACACCTATCTCTCGGGACTTCTCGCACGCACCATCACTGCTCCCTAGGTCGATGCCACCCACATACAGTTGTACTCTGAGAAGAGGTGCACGCACACAATCGTCCTCTCTCACACACGCATCTGTAGATACAAATTGTAGTGTTCTCAACAATCCGATTGGCTCTATTATAGGTTTCACGTTGCTCCTTGGCCTTGGGATTGAGAAGTTTAAAACGCGGAGGCTGAGATGGAGGCGCGAGGTTTTGGTTAATGTGCGGGCCGCACACGGCACCAACACGACATGAGCTTCGTCTGCCTGGTGCGCATGCAGTCGGGTGAGTTGTTCAAGTATAGACACAACCAGGACCTCGTTGGTAACCGTGCCTCGATTTTGGCTGGTCATAGTGGAGAGTAGCATAGACTAGTTACTAGTCTATGTTACTAGTACCTTCATAGTGGGTAGTGTCATATAGTATATGCATAATTTGGCGACGAGCGCTCTCTATATGTACCACCTTTTTTCTTTAATTACATCTTGTTAGTTTTGCTCCATGGTGCAATCCATCGATACTACTACTGTACAAATGTATATATTTTTTAAAAGGCTATAGGGCGGGGCAGTCTAGATTGGTCCTTTTCATGATAGGCGAGGGCCTTTGTGATTTGACGGCTCATTACTGCTGGAAGGCGGGGCCTTGTGATTTGACTGCTCGTATAAATGTGCCGACGACCTGAGGAGGAGCAAAGAACCGTGCGGTATACTCAAGTTTTCCACTGGAGTACGACGGAGGAGCACGAAACACGGCAGCCCAGTGCCATATCCTCTACTCTCTACTCTTATTATATATTACTAGCAAGAGGCATTGTTCTATTGGCGATAAAGAATGATCTAATTTGCTAGTCATCTCATTTTTAGCATTGTTCTATTCATGCCTCACAGAGAAGGTGACACGTGCGGCCAAACACCCGAAGCAAAATAAGAAACACAGGAGCAAAAGAAGAAGGAGGATTATCACCCCCCAAAAAGAAGGAAGACGCACACACAAGTCTGGGGCGCTGCTCTCACTACATGAAGGGTTGCTGGCCGCGGAGTCGTAACTGCTTCTTCATCGCCTCCACGACCTCCATCTCCTTGCGCGTCTCCTCCGCCATCTTCATCATTGTGTCCATGACGCGGGATTTCTCGACGCGAGCCTTCATCATCTGTTCCACGGCCGCATTACGTACCTTGACAGCAGCCGGGTGCTCGATGCGGAGCTTCGCCAACTCCTCCTTCTGTTCCATGACGAGGGCCTGCAACATCTTCATCGAGGAACTACTATTCTCATGCAGCTTCTTCCAGCCGGCGTTCTCCTCCTTCAGCAGGTCGAGCTCGTGGCAGAGCTTCGCCTTGTCCTCCTGAAGTTGCAGGATTTCGCCGGTCGCCTTCTTCTCCGAGGCAATGCTCTTCTTCAGCAGCATCACCAAGCCGGCGGTCAACCCCCCTGCTCATTGAGCTCAGCGGGCATGTCGTCGAGGCTCTCCTTCAGCAGCTCCACCAAGCCGTGGATGAACTCCTTCTGCTTATTGAGGTGCTTATTGAGCTGATCGGGCAAGCCGTCGAGGGATAACGACTCCAGCGCCGCATGTTCGCCTCCGTGTCTAGGGTGCTCCTGGGAGCCATCGCCTGCCCGTGAGAGATCTTTCGAGGTCTCTGCGTGGCGCCGAGCCCTTTTTTTCGCAGCCTTGGTTGCCGCTCCCTTGTTACGAGTAGTTCTCGACCTAGAGCTCTGCACACCGGCCATGGCAAGGACGAACAAAGAAGGAGGACTTATGAGGAGGAAGGTAGAGTAATTTTCGGTTAGGTAGTCCCCCTTTTTAAAACCTAAGTACTAGCACTAGTACTAAAACCTGCATAGTGGGAACATGTTCAGGCTTGGTATGTACTGGTAGGTGTGAGCAGGCTTGCACTTAATTGTAGCACTAGTACTTTCGAATGTGATGGGAACAAGGTAAAGATTAATTGATGGTTTTTGGTTTCGAGACCCGAAACGGCTCCCGATGAGTTTAGTGGAACATAAATTTCAAGTAGACTACACTGCAGATGCGTAAATATTATGTTATTGTCAAAAATCGGCACAAAATACGAAGGAGACCAATGGAAGTACTACTAGCAACCCTTGATTAAACTACTGCATGCGCGCAGTACTACGCGCATGTCTTTCTTCCGCCCTCACGCCCACTCAATTTGCATGCGCTATATTAATTGACCATCAATGAAGTGAAGGACTTTACACGCGTCAAATTATCACATGGGGTGGATCTTGGTACAAAATTGCGTCCGCCCGTGTACCGGCGTGTGTGTGCGAGGGAATGAGTGCATGCGTGGCGTGTGTGCACATCTTCGCATCGTGCATGTACCGCCAGTGCGTCTCAGGGAGGACAGGTACATTCTTCTGGAACCAGCAACACGTCACTGTGATCAATCCACACAAGGATGTCGCGACAATGCCTCCACATGTGCCATGTGGCTTCATGAACTGTAAGAGAGACACTGTGTAGTGTGCGATTGTGTTTTGCACATACTCGAAGTGCTAGTAAGGTACACGTGCATTGCACGCGTCAGATTTTGCAACCAAATTATGAATAAATACCACACTGTAGCATGTAAGCTCTGAGTCATATATGCCTGATGTAGACCTTCGTTTAATTCTTATAGTTCATCTCATTCAAAATCAATTAGTTTTTATAAAAAAACTAGGGCCTCTTTGATTCGTAGGATTTCCAAAACGCGGGAATAGGAAGAACATGGGATTAGAGTGGAATGTCGTCTTGAATCCTACAGGATGGTACGAGTGTTTGATTGTGCATAGAAAAAACGCAGAATTCTTTCAAAGAGGTTTGAGTGGATGGGATGTTTCCTATGAAATCTAGTGCAAATGAATCATATGGAAAAATTCCTATGGTTTACAATCCTACGAATCAAACAACCAAGATAGGAAAAATTCCTAAGGATTAGAATCCTCCAAAATTCCTTCGAGAATCCTTTGAATCAAAGAAGCCCTTAATCTATTTTATGATTCATGGAATTGTGCATTGTAAAGCATAAAGTAAAAACAAATAATGGCAATTCAACTAGAAAAAAGTTTGGGCAGTTATGATACGGAAGATTCTAGAACAAAGGAGAACCACTGTTGTTTTGAGATTTGTGCATTATGCTTAAGTTCAACCATGGAGTCTGCTAGATTGTACATGTGGAAAAATCCGGTGGGGGGCTAGAAGATGGTGCGAGGGGCCGAGTGGAGGGAGACTATGAAGGAGTGCACAACTGCGAGATCTATATTTAGAGAGAGGGGGCGAGAACGTGTGTTATTGCGCGCAGTGGCGGAGCCATGAAAAATGTCTCATGAGCTAGGGGGCAAGCATTGCAAATCCTTTACGAGGAGGGCTAATTCATCAACTTAAACCATTTTTACCAGCAATTGTCTAATGATCACTTTCATATTAGCCTCGATATATAGTGATGTTAGGGGGGCAGGGCCCTTGCTGCCCCTATCTTCGCCATTGTGCGCGCGTCTGAGAGATGAAGCGGAAGGCATGGATGATGAGAGGGGGGCGTTGGACATATAATTAATGTGGGTGTATTAGCTATATATGTAATCCTATATGGAGAGGTATAGATTGATCGATGTGGACGTGGGAAAGAGGGTGAGACCTCACTAGATATATGGATTGATCGGTTTATGTGGAAAACTATGAAAGACCTAGCTATATACACACACACATAGAGGAACATCGATCGTTGTGCATGCACATGAGAGATAAAGAATGCTCGATATGATGGAGAGGGATGTGTGTGTGTGTGCCTTCATGGGAGACCGACCCGAAGAAAAAAATTGCATGTGTGCGATGGATAATGCCGACTCGTAGTGTGTGTGAATGCATGCACGAGAGAAAGTTAGTAGTACAATTATAAAGAGAAGACCAATGTGTGGGTGTAAAAGACTAGGTGAGGTCATAATCAATGTAAAGTTGAATTCAAATATTTGAATAAGAGATCATGATGTTTGAAACCCATGCATGCATGAATATAACGAAGATCTGCGCGGTGTGGTTTGGAAACGAGCATGTTGTAATGTATACACATTGAACAAGGTCAGACTGGTTTGAATTTGAGATACCGATGGCAGACATTGTTTGGCCACATTGCATCCGTGCATGGACATACAATTCTAATTGGAGATGATGGGTGGCTTTCGGATCACATATCTATATCTATACCCCTATATATATTATATTTTATATTTTTTTATATAGTGTGCAAATAGCTTTAACTTTGAAAGATGGTGATTGGATGAGGCCAATCCGATGGTGCAGAACTGGCAAATTTGAGCACTACTAGCCGTTGGATGTCATCTAGATTCCACCAGATTTTGCTACATGTACAATCTAGAAGACTCTATGGTTGAACTTAAGCATAATGCACAAACCTCAAAACACAAGCACTTCTTCTTTGTTCTAGAATCTTCCGTATCAAAATTGCCCAAATGTTTTTCCTCATGATTTGTTTTTACTTTATGCCTTACAATGCACAATTCCATGAATCTTAAAATAGATTAGCTTTCTTATAAAAACTAGATGATTTTGAATGAAATGAACTATAAGAATTAAACGAACATCTACATTATGCATATATGATTCAAAGCTTACATGCTATAATGTGGTATTTATTCATAATTTGGTTGCCAAATCTCATGCGTACAATGCACGAGTACCTTACTAGTCTAAATGGTGTCTGTGTGTGTTGTGCGTGTTAAACACATTGTACGTAGTATATCATACTAGTCTAAATTGTCTTTTTTTTATTTTGGGTACACGTTAAGCTTGTTCTCCCAAAATTTCAAGTTGCACCTTGTTATGCCGAAATTTCAAGCTAGCGTCGCTGTCTATCATGCTGCGAAACTCCCGCATCTTCAACCTGCGCCTTGTTACTCCGAAATATTTAAGATAAATCTTTGTGTCGTTGTGCTCCAACAACTCCCTCCATCTCAACCCGCACCTTTCTATTCCAAAATTACAACGCGCGCGAAAAATTTCACCTCCTGTGAAATCCCGACACGTGAAATGCCCGTGATACCCCTGAACCGAAAGAACTGCCTCAAATCGGTGGGGGTACTTTCGTAACTTACCCCACATTTCAGACAAGCGCTTCCCTAATCCATGGTCCCCCACTCCCATCCCATCCGCCCACCCATTCGTACACCGAGGCCGGCAAAACCCGCGAAGCCCCACACCCTCCTTCGTCTGCCACCCAGCCGGAGCCTCTTCCCCGACGACGTCGTCCACAGCAACACCTCGACGTTCCTCATCCACTGTAACGAATAAGGATCCGTCGTCGATCTAGTCGTCTCGCCAGTTCAGCCACCCCGTCCTCCACCTCCAAGGAGCTGCCCTGACGTTCCCCTCGTCTTTCGCGCCACCTCCGTTCCCACACTGCCGTCTTCACCTGCACCACCAGAAGAGCATCATCATCACTATTTTCTCGGATGAAGCTGCGGGCTAATCGACGCCACCAAAGAGGTTGTACACTAATCACCGCATTTTCTTCTTGATTCGATCTCACGGTGCTGTCGGCGCTCGGTCCTGAGCCGACACGGCGCGGCTCCATCCACGGCGGCATCGCTGGCCACTTCCTCCACGGCGTCGCTCCCTCGGCGATGACTGACGGTGCCCTGGACTAGGGGGTACTCACCAAGTCGTCTCCCGACCAGTGGGTCGGGTTGAGGACCCCCACGGCAGTTCACTAATGGGCCAGTTCAGACAGCCGATGAGATATATGAGGAAGATTCCACAAGACTTGGTGATCAAGACAAGGACTCCTCTCCACCGACGTATTCGACTAGGACTCTTGTTATCCTAGGCCTCTGGTATGTTATATAAGCTGAGGCTAGTCTAGTCGATAGATTATGACATTACTCATCGTACCTGTAGGGTTTAGACCACAACATACGATCTCGAGGTAGATAAACTCTTGTAACCCCTATACTCATCAAAGTCAATCAAGCAGGAAGTAGGGTATTACCTCCATCAAGAGGGCCTGAACCTGGGTAAACATCGTGTCCCCTGTCTCCTGCTACCATCGATCCTTAGACGCATAGTTCGGGACCCCCTACCTGACATATGCCGGTTTTGACACCGACAATGGTGCTTTCATTGAGAGTTCCGCTGTGTGATCGGCAAGGGATCAATGGCTCGCCCGCAGATCAACTGCAATGCCGGCATCTTCGTCGCCGGCTCGACTGGTCACCTTAGCTCGACCGAGGAACGTGCTCTATATCCGATCGTCATGTTCGGATGGGGTCCTTCATCAACATCAACTCCGATCTCTATCAAGATCATGTAGGAATCATCTATGGAGCTCGGGGGCTCAATGTCAACATTGCCCTCGGGCGACCGTGCTGTTTTTCCGAACAGCGAACTTGTATCCGCAGCCACCACTTCTTCGAGCATCACTTTGACGATTCCTTTGGTGGAATTGTGCGGAATTGAGTCTACAACAACCATGCAAAATTTCGTCGAGTTCCGATGGAGGAATCTCCGGCAATCTATGATATACCGGAGTCTGTCAAATCTGGATGGGAATCTGGACGAGTTTAGGGCGTGGTATCCAGCACCTAGCTCGGACGTCCTTTGGAAGATACAACTGTTGATCGGCTGCGGAATTCCTATATCTACCACCCCTCAAAATTTTAGCTCGATCTGACCTTCCAAACTCCGGGAACATTCCGATTAGTGCATCACTTTTCGGATCTGTTTTTTGCGCGAATACGGATCCGACCAGAATTCATGTTTCTTTATGAACATGATATTGGACAACCTTTTTAAAGGAATTTTCTCCTAGGGTATTGTGTGTTGTTTTTAAGATGTACCCATAAAAGTTTAAGCCTTCTTTGAGGCACTATTCACCACCGCGCTGGTGTCACACCAGTCCGGTAACATTGCTCCACATATGCTGACCTGCGCTAGATAGATTGCCGCTTCATCGAGCCGAGCCTAACCTTATCGGATCATCAGCTCGGCAAGTCGAACAAGAGTTCGGCATCGCGAAGGATAAATCATCACCAACACCATCGCCCCATGGATTGCATGGGCCAGGCGCACCGACATCGCCGCTCGGTCACTTCATCAATCCGGCATTGACCGCGTCACAAGTTATGACCAGCGTCAGCATGGCCGCACTGTTGCTTTTTCAAGACGATGTCCTTCACACCGAACTGCTTCAACACCTCGACTGACATGGCAGCTGCAATGTCTCCTTACTGACCCGCTCCGTCATCTCAGCTAGACCGGGGACTTTGCTATTTCTTCATCAACATAGTCCGGTGACTTCGACGGCACGAGCCGACCAGCTTCGTCATGTTAGCTGGACCGGGGGCTTTGCCTCGGTGAGCCCAGCTTTGCCAGCACCGCCATGCCGTCGCTTTATCGCCCATCAGGCAATGGGTGTGCGGATCGAGTCCCAATTTTGGGAGTAACCTTTCTTCAGATTGCTACAACAGATAAACCAGGTGCTATTAATCCTAGTATTTGTTTCTTGCTTGGGTTTATTTTTCCCAAGGAATTGTTACTCTGGTTTGTTTCATCATCTGTACACATGTGTATCAAATGGTGGCCACATTAAGAACGGTCGCGTGGTGGTTCGGTCAGTCTCCGTATACAGTTCGGCGAATGCTGCATCCGGAACTCAGATCGGCCTGCGAATTCATGCTTGGCCATGCCTTCACCGCATCACGCCGATGCCCTGCATCGACATGACTTCGGCACCAGGCCACATCTCTTTCAATAAATTATTTTTGCGAAAAGCAATTATCCTTTTTGGACCACACTATTTTATGTGTGCAGGTGATCGACTTCGACTGCGTCACGCGGTCACTTTGGCAAGCCGACATCGTTGTCCCAATCGGCTCGCGTGATCACCTTGTTGGTCGAATCGCCGTACCAACATGTTCGGTTGCCTCGGGGACTTCAGCATCGCTGAGAGAGATCTACCTCATTGAGTGTTCGACACACAGTCCATAGTTCTTTTATTACTCACTTTGCGTAAATTATTAATTATGCAACAATTTTTATTATTATTCCTATTATCTCTGGCTTGCACTATTTTCTATGCACAGGTAAAGGATTCGGGTTGGGTAGCGCTGTCACCTCGGCGTACCGATGTACCACATCACCTCGGCTGGACCGAGGACTTCGTCATTACTTCATTAAGCCACGCTGGACTTCGGCATCACACTGTCGGCCTGCATTGGACGCGCTATGTCGCCACTTCGGAGTGCCGAGCTCTTCGCTCCGCCACCTCGGGACCGGCTTGGAGGTTGGGACCTTGTCCCACCGTAAGCTCGGGTCGTGCATCGACACCGAGCACATTAACTAGCTAAGTTGCTTCCATGCTTGAAAACCTTAGTTTTAAATTTCGCTCTGTTCGACCAAGCATTATGCTTTTTTGACAAAGAGTCATTTGTGAAAAACTTTCTTTGTCAAAACCTTGTTTGTTGCAAGAAAATTCAAATACCCCGTTTACTTGGGGGCTTCCTTTACGAAGCCTTTCCTCTTGCATATGATTATACTTGTACGGCTTCGTTCCTTGTTCGTGTATTACACCACAATATGCACCATGTTGACTTAAGTGTTTCGCAAGCTGGGTTGCCTGGCTCCTGTGCTTACCCCTACATTCCCGATTGTTCGGCTAGGGAGTAAAGGGAGCACCTCTGTGATTGTTACTACCGGGCCATCCGAGTTAGTACCTCAGACTGGGTGAAGCCGAAAGCTAGCGTTCTTATTGTTTTCAATTATGGTCGGCACACAACGGAACTCATTAGTACAAAAAATCTATTGCACAAGTCTCATAGTAACAATGAGCAACCGAAGAAAGGTATCAGTGGAGGTGCTATTTTCTTCGAAGATGCTTCTTACACTTCGTTAGTAATATAGCATAAGCTCCCTGGGCGCGCTTTGTCTGTTACAGCCTTATGGCCTGATTTCCTGGCCATCGGAAACACCGTCGATACTCTCGACAGGTGGAGTACATGACACTTTTCGGCCCTTGACCGAAGAGAGAGAAGCCGACGGTCGGTTAAGACGCGATTAAAGTTCGGGTGAACACAGATATGATATAAGTACATCAGTACATACAATCATTATACATAAAATTCTTTTACCCATGTCACTTGGGGGCTCTTAAAATTTATATGAGTTGTTTTATAGTAAATGTGTTTTCTTCTTGGTCGTTGCAAAGTCTTTTTCTACCGCTCCTTTTTCGACTCGAGTGTATGGTCAATAGCCGGATAGCCTGTCTTCTCTCTAAAAGCCGCTTGAGTTTAGTTTGCTAAACTGACCTCGGAGAAGTACTCCACCTTTGGGATAAGGAGCTTGAAGCCGTAGGCTGACCCGCGTGAAGTCTTGAGATCGGATGTGTCATGTTAAAGCACAACAGAAGCACATTTTTTCCAATTTTAGGATAGGCACCGAATACTTGATCTTGTTCGGATGTCAAGTTTTTACTGACATTTTTTGGTTTTCCAAGCTTATGGCACTTTTAAACTACTTGTGTGTTTCCAGCATAAGTCTCGCAGTGCAACGCCGGACACCTTTAGGGATTCGGCAAAAACATTCTCGGATATTGCCATACATGCATCGGTTTCAAATTGTGTCTTTGGTCAAATAGTTGGGTTGCCCAGCTCTTGCGCTTGCCTCCTACGTTCCGCATTGTTCAGCTAGGTGTGCAAAGGGAGAACCACTGCGATTGTGCTTCCAGCTCGCATGGTTAAGCACGTCAGTGGAGAAAGCCAAAAACTGACTATCACAATAAGCGTAAACTGGTCAGCGATCCGATGACTATGTTAAATGACGGACCGATCATAACATTGGTCGAAGTGTTTATGGCTTGACCTCGGCTATCGCCGGATACTAACCGGGGGCTCGTAGCTAGCTTCCCTAGTTTAAAAGCTCATATGACTAAGTGAAAGTTATAAAGCCTACATATCTGATTGCCTCATTTATGCTCACACAACCGCCTTCAGGCACCGAGACGCCGGCTAAGGTTTGTCTTGTTATTGTGGACACACCATGCGTAGTATCTACAAAGGGGTAGAAGCCGACGATGGGCCACTTTCAAGTGATAAACGGTCGCAACGGAGTCAAAATAAATATATCATCGGCGTTTGTATTTTATATACGAGGGCTACCTTCCGTAATCATCGTTATAAAGCCATAAATATGCATCAATCTGACTTAAGATTTCGGCCAAGCTGGGTTGCCTGGCTCCTGTGCTTACCCCTACGTTCTCGATTGTTCGGCTAGGTGGTAAAGGGAGCACCTATGTGATTGTTACTACCGGGTCATCCGAGTAAGTACCTTAGACCGGGTGAAGCCGAAAGCTAGCAATCTTAAAGGATCACATTGGTCGGCAATGATGGAAGTGAAATTTTTGGTTCATTAATACCATAGAGTTCGGGAACTTTCCCCGAACTAAATCCTCAATATTTTCCTCCCACATTGATCGGAGGTGAGGTTTCATGATCATGATAAGCATGACGACCCAAAGAAAGGAACCGATAGCGGGACTATTTTCTATGGAAGATGTTGCTTATGTTAAAATGTAATATAACATGTCTCTCCGTGTACCTTTGGTTATAAAGTCGTATGGTAGGATTGCCTTGTTTTCCATAAATCTTTTCCCTTATAACGGCTTTATAAAGTAGGAAAACACTCCTCTGCTACTGGCCGAAGAGGTTGAACCCGATGGTAGGTCAACAAAGTTTTGTACAATGTGGATCCAATCATTAATGATGTAAAGTACTTGGATACATAGAGTCATTACACATAATTTGTGATTTTACTATGGATATCGATCCTTAATTCGGCCACCCGTGCCCGCATTAAGGCTCGGGGGCTACTGGGCTTCGGGATTATCATTTACGAATATTAAAGGGGCACATCGATCCCCTGATCTGGTGTTACCACCCAACCAGTGTCTCGGGGGCTATTGCATTGCCTGTCCAATGCAGAAAATTTTAAGTGCAATACAGTTTCCGAGGAGATTATGATCCTCAAGTTGGTCGGCCGCACCCAACCTGAGTCTCGAGGATTGAGCATGCTGCTTTTTGTGTCCTGAAGTATTCTAACGAGCTAGGACTTGATCCTCAGGCCAATTTTGCGAATCAACCTAAGTCTCAGGGGCTACTGGGATCAACGGTATTATGTCATCCTTCAGGTGTATCTCGGGTTTTAGACCGACACACACCTTGAGGGCTACTGGTTATACATATTAACAGCAAATAAATTTACATGCATCGGAAATAAAATCCGCAAACAATCAGCCAATGACCGAGGTGTTGAACCACCTCGAAAGCATTTAGGGATATAGCTCAGATGCAAGTGGCTGGCTCCATAGAGGGCATTTCTGGCATTAAGCTCGGCTAAACTCCTTCAACTTTTTTGAACCAAGGTGATTTTTGACACCTCAGATATAGTCCGGTGTTGGAGCCCGGATACAGTCCGGAGTTGGGCCTCGGATACATTCCGGCATTGGAGCTCGGAAAGTGGTCCGACGTTGGTGCTCGGCTGCAAAAGATACCTCGAATGCAGTCCGGCGTTGGAGCTCGGACGCAAGAGGACGCTGCCACCCGGGAACAACTTCAAACCCGAGGTGTGGCATAAAAATAATAAGGCATCGATAAGGGCCGACAATTTAAAAGGGCTCCTCGGATACCCAACGTGTAAACTCTTCGGATTTACTTTGGCGATCCTCAAGATCGAAGATGGGAAGATTTGTTGAACCAGTTTTCAAGACCGACGACCGAAGATGAAGAACATTTCGGAAGAATTGAGGAGTGTCCCCAACTTGAAGACTGGTTCATGGGGCTACTGACGATGTCCTGGACTAGGGGGTACTCACCATGTTGTCTCCCGACCAGTGGGTTGGGCCGAGGAGCCCCACGGCGGTTCACTAATGGGCCAGTTCGGACAACCGATGACATATATGAGGAAGATTCCACAAGACTTGGTGACCAAGACAAGGACTCCTCTCCACCGACGTATTCGACTAGGACTCTTGTTATCCTAGGCCTCTGGTGTGTTATATAAGCCGAGGCTAGGCTAGTCGATAGATTATGACATTACTCATCACACCTGTAGGGTTTAGACCACAACATACGATCTCGAGGTAGATCAACTCTTGTAACCCCTATACTCATCAAAGTCAATCAAGCAAGAAGTAGGGTATTACCTCCATCAAGAGGGCCCGGACCTAGGTAAACATTCTGTCCCCTGTCTCCTGTTACCATCGATCCTTAGACGCACAGTTCGGGACCCCGTACCCGAGATCTGCTGGTTTTGACACCGACAGCGACGTCCACATCAGTAGGAGCTGTTGCTGCTTTAGCTCTAGCCCGCGCTGCTGCTATGCTCTTGCTCTCGGTCCCCTGCCTGGTGTGCTCTTGCTCGCGCTACTACTCTCGCTCTTGGTCTTGGTTGCGATGCTGCTCCGATTTAGCTACACTTCAGTCGACTGAATTGACTTTTGAGTTAGTCGATTTTCAGGGGGTGGGGGCTCGCCGAAGTTAAGGAAGAACCAGCCGCAGCAGGGAGGGGGGCTCGCCGGAGAGGTACCCCACTATCTAACTTAGGGTTCAGGGTGGGGGCGGTGGTCGCCGGTGGTGGCGGGGTGGTGGCGTGGGGATCGCCGGCACGGGGGGGGGGGGGGCTACAGGGATGGCCGGGGCGACGGCGGACCGGCGATGGGGGGTGTTTTCGGGGCGGGCGGGGCAACGCACCACCGGCCACGGGCGGCGGGGGGCGGCTATTTGGCCGGTGGTGGCTGGCGGCTCAGGGAGGTGGAGGTTAAAGATGAACTGCAGGCCCTTGATTTCGTATCCAATGGCTGCAAAATCGACTGACCATAGATGAAAAAGTCAGTCGACTAACGTGTAGCCTCACCTCTAGTGCGTTCAGTTTCGACAGTAAAATTCAGTTTCGATAGCAAAATTCAGTTTCAACAGTTAAGTTCAGTTTCGACAGTTAAATTCAGTTTTGACAGTTAAGTTCAGAGATGAGCGGCTGATGTATACATCTAGCACTTTGTGGTTATGTATTTTACGTCATCTATTGAAGATGCTACCAGAATTCCACTCAGGTTAACATTGTCTCTCTTGTCCCGCTTCAGCCTCGATGTCGTACAACTCACCAGAGCTGCTCCAACGACGAAACCCTCCATCACAGCAGAGCAGTACCTCGGGCTCCATCTCCAGACGCCTAAGACCTTCTTCCCCTCCTCTGATAGCCAAGTCATCTGGAGCACCCTCACCGGCCAATCCAATCACGCTGAGATTGACATGGCTTCGCCAAAGAGGTTGTACACTTCTTGTGGTTTGACTTAATCTCACCATGCTTCTTTGCATCCTGTGATCTTCCAATTCTTGTGAACGAAACACCCAGATTGGCAGAAATCTTGTGTTTTTAAATTCCCTGTTTTGCACGTGCATTCCTATCCTATCCCTGTCTATTTCCTATCCCTGCATTGTTAGAATCCTCAAATCCGAACAATCCCTTACACAATTACTTCTGTTACAGATATGTGTCAAAGAAAACCTTGTGTGGTTTTTCCTGCTCCTGTAGTGCTGTGTTCCACCCCAGCTCAGCTGCTCCAACGACGGAAGGGTTCACCACAGCAGGGATCCGCTCTCCAGACTGTCTTTCGCCGCCTCAGATCTTCTTCCCCGCCGCCGGCAGCCATGACAACTGCATTACCATCATCAACTGAGCAGATGACCTTGAGGACTACACGGGTCCGCAAGAGAGGTCGCACTCTTCTGTGTCTGCTTATGTTATGCATTGCTTAATATGATGACATACTACTTTATCATCATGTTCACCTATTAGACTCCAACTCAGGTCCAAACTTATGCTGAAACTTGAGTTTTTAAATGGTTGTGGGGTACATATTGGGGCAGCAATCAGTACTATCTGTCTACTATCTGGTTAATCTCGGGTGTCTACTATGAGTTTCATGTTGGGTGCAAACAAACATTAAAGGAGCCATTATCTGTATTTTTTAACTAAAGCTATTATCTGCCTGCTATCATTTGTTTTGGGTCTATCCACGGTTTGCTACCATCACTCTAGATTTGTGCATGCACTGCTTACATAATCTCACTATGTTTTATTCCTACGCATGTTAGTTATTGTACACAATGGAACTGAACATGTAGAGCAAAAGAGTCGAGCCTTGCGTGGCAATAAAGTTTCATGCAGACGTTGCTCCATGGTGGGCGCAAAGGCAGCCCCCTCCACCCATTTCGGATCGTAATCAAGAGGAAGATAACTGTTCTGAGGGGGATTCAGAAGCAGAAGACCACTTCTATTTACCCCATGAGGCCTTCGCTCTAACTTGGCATGATGATGTCGGTAAAATCATGCATATGGTGCCTTGCATTGCTTACTGTATACATCAAAGATGCCATCTGCTTAGTTTAGACATGCTTTGTGTCAATGCCATCTGTTTAGTTTCTTTATCGTATATGTGAATCATGCAATGCCATCTTGTTTAGCCAGGCATCATATATGTGAATTTTGCAATGCCACCCTGGTTAGCCAGTCATCTTATATGTGAATTATATCATGACATAATTTTTTTATTATGTGTTAAATTTGTCAACAATTTTAGTACATTCAATTACTCTTCCTGTGCATCAGCCATTCGTCACGGTCATGGAAAAATCTGGAGTGGAAACGTGGTCTTCAGAGCAGACAATGCTATCTGACGAAGCGCATGTCTTGCTGGTTACAGATTGCTCCTCAGAGGAGGATTCAGAGACAGATGACCAGTCCTATCCCCCCTCCCCGAGGTGCATGCTCTAACTTGGCATGGTTATGTTGCTCATATCGTGTGTATGGTATCTTGCATTTCTATGTCATTTGCTTAGTTTAGACATGCTTTGTGTGAATGCCACCTGTTTAATGTCTAATTACCATATATGTGAATTATGCAATGCCATCTTGTTGCAAGACATTATATATGTGAATTATGCAATGCTATCTTGTTGCAAGGCATGATATATGTGAATTATGCAATGCCATGTTGTTTAGCCAAGCGTCATATATGTGAATTATATCATGTTGTCCTTTTTTTGTATTTCTCATTGCTTTTGTCGACAATGTTTGTATATTCAACTGCTCTTCCTGTGCATCAGCCATTTGAATTGGTGATGGAGAAATCTGGAGTGAAAACAAGGTCTTCAGAGCAGACAATGCTACCTGTTGAAGCTAATATCTTGCTAGTTACAGATAGCTCTTCAGAGGAGGATTCAGAGGCAGATGACCAGTCCTATTATCCCCCTAAGGTGTATGCTCAAACTTGGCAGGGTTATATTACTCATATCATGTATATGTTGTATTGCAATGCTTAGTTTTTACATCACATACACGATATTGAATGCCATCTCCTTAGTTGACACATCATATATGCGATTGCCCTCTGCTCACTTCCTTAGTATATAAATCATATATTTGAATTATATCATGCCATGATGTTTACATAGACAGCATGTATCTGAATTATGGCATGCCAACCCATTTTCTAAAGACATAATATAGTTATATCATCTCATCCTGTTCACACTTCACATAGTCATCATATTTTGAATTATGTCATTCTATCCGTGAATTATATCATGCCATCATGTTTCCATCGACGGCATGTTTGTGATTTATGGCATGCCAACCACTTTAATAGACACATCGTATAGTTATATCATGTCATCCTGTTTACATAGTCATCATATTTTGAAGTATGTCATTCTATCCTGTTTAGTTAGCCATCATACATGTGAAATTGTGTCATGCTATCCTGTTTAATTAGCCATCATATATGTGAAATTATGTCCTGCTATTCTATTTGATTAGAGAACATAAATGTGAATTATTTCATGCCCTGTTTTCTTCCCTACTATCCATTGCACCTGTCTATCTTACAATGTCTGTACATTCAATTAATTTTCTTGTTTATCAGCCATTTCAATTGGAGGGGGTGATGGCAGTATCTGTGGGAGTAAAAACACGGTCTTCATAAAAGATCGTGCTACCTGTTGATGGAGATAGAACCATGGTTGTACTTGCCCGAGAACCAGCCCCACCACCCATAACCCAGACTCACGCAGATTGTACCCCTACCCAGTTGGACAGAGAACCATCTACACCCCTTCTAACCCCAACCCCAGCAGATAGTAACCCAGTTCCCATTGACATAGCACCGTCTCCACCATAGAGCACCCAAACACAAGCAGTTAGTAAGGAAACTGCAGTGCCCAAAGCACGAGGACCACCACTCCGAATCCCAAGTCAACGCTTAAAGCAGAAGAAGAATTGTTCTCAGGTCAGGTTCTGTAGCTATGGTTCATACTACTTTGCTCTTGCATCAATGTATTTACTCATAACAACTAATTTCAAATTTGAAGGATGCAATTGAAACCCCAATGGCGCAACAGGTATGTTTTAAACCTGTTTCTTTAACGTGTTTGCTCTTGTAACTTGCTCTATGTTGATTTCAGTTTCAATTGAATAAACAGTTATATTCTCATGCCATGCACCTTACAAGTGTTGTTATTGATGTGTAGTTTACCACACTTATATTCTGTCTAAGCTACTTTGTCTTAAATAGATATGATTCGAACGATATCTATCTTGGCAACATAAAATAGAATGATATAGACCATACAGTGACCATACTACATAGATATATGTTTGTTTCATGTTGTTATCCTGTCCACCTTACTACTGAACTAGTTTACCAAAATGAGTTTCATATACGACATTGTAAACCTGTGATGTGTTTGTTTGTTTCTCTTTTAGAATGCGGATAAAATATTGGAGAAGAGTACCCCGTTATGCAATGGTACAGGAAGTAATGCAGATAAGGTCAAGATAGTGAGACATCCTTGTTGGTCTCCAAGAAAGCTGATAAAAACTATATTGAAGACACTGAGACAACCCCAAAGTCCTGTCTTGATGTAGTGTTCGAGTTACTGGCTACTACTGCTGGCACCATCTCTTCGAACTCGCTACCTGAATCATTTCGGCTTCTTGGGTATCAACTTCAACTTGAAAGAAATCGATCAGATGTTATGCGATAGGAAGCCGAAGGACTGAGGAAGTCCCTGTAGAATTCACATGCATACTTTCTAGTGTAACAACAAGTGCTGGAGGATTTAAGCGCCAAACAAGAGGAAGTTAATAAGCTTGCTAAGCATCTTGCCAGCATTATGGGTACCCAGGATATTGTTTTTAGAGCTCTTCTAAAGTGGTTTCAGTTCTGGACTTGTTTTGCTGCGGCGTTTATATGCTGCTTTGTTCCCTATATTTGCACTGGTGGCGAACTTTGATGCCCAGTGGATGTAATATGTGTAATAGTCGTGATAGCCTAGCGTAAGTTGTTTGCCTATTTATTTCCTTATTGTCTTGTTTATTTGTTTTCTTGTAGTCAGTGCAGTTCTTTTTCCACGGTTTGCTACTGGCCGCAATAACCTATTTTTTAAAACTAGGCCACATTAACCATGGGCTACATATTTACTGTAGTTAACATGGGCCTGCTACGGGCCGTAGAAACAATGGGCCTTCTAAGGGCCGTAGAAACAATTGGCCTTCTACAGGGCGTAGAAACCATGGGCCGTAGACACAATGGGCCTTCTATGGGCCGTATCATCAATGGGCCTTCTATGGGCCGTATGATCGGTTGGCCAAACATGGGCCAATAACCGACCACATTATGGCCGTAAATGGGCTAGAGTTGAAATCGTTCGTTCATGGACCGACCATAATGGGCCGTTGTTAATCAGTCGTATTTGATGACGCTATGAAAACGGCCCAATGTATTAACGGGCCATAAACGGGCCGACTGTAACCACGGGCTGAATTTGGCCCACAAGCAGAAAATGACAATAATGGGCCGAAAGTAAACAGATGCTGGAAATGAGCCCAAGAATAAATGGGCCCTGAGAAAGCCGAAAGATAACGTGGGCTGGAAACGGCCCAACGGAATAATGGGCCATTAATGGGTATAAAGTGATACACTGTTCATTACGGGCCAGTTTTACCACGGGCCATTAAAGGGACGAGGGTTACTAAGGGCCTCGTATGGCCGAAAGACGTCATGGGCCATACATGGGCCGGAAGTTAAAACGGGCTGGAATTATATTGGACGGCCCAGATGACTCTACTGGGCCTAATTCGGATAGGACGTAAATGGGCCCTGGGTTAGCGGGCTGTAAATGGGCAATATGCGAACAGGCCGTTAACAGGCTTGCCGTGGGCCGGCCCGCCACCTTTTGACCAAGTCAAATGGTCCGGCCTTTTCACAGGAATGGGCCTCTATTGGGCCATGCCACATGTTGACTTATCATAGGTGCTTTGGGTCCAATGAATGGATGACATCTGTCCCAACGGCGAGCTGACACGTGTTCCCTCCAGCCAATGATGATTTTACACGTGGAAAATCCCCATTGGTCGGGGCTGTTAACGGGTTATCGGATCCAAAACTAGACTCGATAGCTTAACGGTGTTTCGTTACGGTGGATGCCACGTGTCGGTCACCCTTGACGAAAGCACTTCTGTGACGCGCGATTTATCGTCATGGAAGTGGACACTTCCGTGATGATAATTTTGGTAATGTCATGGAACACTTCTACAACAGCACAGGTATGACTATCTTGATTCTGTCATAAAATTGTCATGGATGTACATGCATGACAGAAACATGACCTACTATGACAAACACGTATCATCCCGGAAGTGTATTTTTTTGTAGTGTATTGGTTCCTACATATTCTATGAAGATCTTTATCGGTCAAACCGCATAACAACATACGTTGTTCCCTTTGTCATCAGTATGTTACTTGCCCGAGATTCGATCGTCGGTATCATCATACCTAGTTCAATCTCATCACCGGCAAGTCTCTTTACTCGTTCCGTAATGCATCATCCCATGGCTAACTCATTAGACACATTGCTTGCAAGGCCCATAGTGATGTGCATTACCGAGAGGGCTCAGAGACACATCTCCGATACATGGAGTGACAAATCCTAATCTTGATCTATGCCAACTCAACAAACACCATCGAAGACACCTGTAGAGCATATTTATAATCGCCCAATTACATTGTGACGTTTGATAGCACAGAAGGTATTTCTCTGGTATTCGGGAGGTGCATAATCTCATAGTCTGAGGAACATGTATAAGTCATGAAGAAAGCAATAGCAGAAAAACTAAAGGACCATTATGCTAAGCTAACGGATGGGTCTTGTCCATCACATCATTCTCTAATGATGTCATCCCGTTCATCAAATGACAACACATGTCGATGGCTATGAAACTTAACCATCTTTGATTAACGAGCTAGTCAAGTAGAGGCATACTAGGGACACTCTGTTTGTCTATGTATTCACACATGTACTAAGTTTTCAGTTAATACAATTCTAGCATGAATAATAAACATTTATCATGATATAAGGAAATATAAATAACAACTTTATTATTGCCTCTAGGGCATATTTCCTTCAGCTCTTCCCAGCAAACTTTGCTTTACCATCAAACTTGCCCTTGTTCTTGAACTTGTGGGGCTGGAAGTTTTTCTTCTCTACCAGATTGGCACTAGAACCTCCCTCAATACCTCGAGCACGGTTATCCTTTGCTCTCGCCTTTTGTTCCACATCAAGAGTACCAATGAGATCCGGAACGGAAAACTCCTGTATCTTATGCTTCAATAAAGTAGCAAAGTTCCTCCACGTGGGAGGAAGCTTAGTGATAATGCCTCCGGCAAGGAACTTGTCCGGTAGCATACAATTTAAGTGCTCAAGTTCTCTAGCAAATGACTGTATCTCATGGGCTTGCTCAACCACGAAGCGCTCTTCAGTCATCTTGTAATCATAGAATTGCTCCATGATGTACAACTCAGTGCCAGCATCCGAGACCCCAAACTTGGCCTCGAGTGCGTCCCACATACCTTTTCCATTATCGATTGACACATAAGCATCAACTATGTTCTCACCAAGAACACTCAAGAGAGCAGCCTTAAATAGGGTATCCATTTTCTAAAAAGCTTGTTCCTGTTGAGCATCATATTCTCCTTCAGGCTTGCCAAGAGTGGCGTCATAGCAACTCATGGTTTGAAACCATAAGACTGCTCCCACGCGCCACCCCTTATAGTGGATACCCTCAAACATAGGAGGTCTCATGGAAGCAGCAAAACCACTCGGGGTAAATTGCCTATAATAAAGTTTTTGGATTGTTGGAAATATGAGAAATTTACCAAATAATTTTACTAACGGAAATAGTAGATAAAGCATGACTAATATAGCAGAGCTAAAGCAAGTTATGCAATCTGACAGAGAGAAGGTAAATAGCATCTGCATATATGAAATTGAACTGAACACATCTAGAACAGACTCTAGATCAAGTTGCATATATGAAGAAGAACATAACATATGTAAGGCACACACTAGAGCAAAGAATTGTGGCAGGACTTCTAACAGAAAGAGCAAGAACACGTACGGGACTGCAGCGGGAGCAGAAGCACTCGACTTGGGGTCGACATCCTCGCCAGCCATGTCGTCGATGAGGTTATCGACGTCGGGGAAGAAGTTGTCATCGGGGAAGTAGTCGTCGGAGTCCAAGGTGCCCGTGATGAAGAAGTCCGTAGTTGCGCGGAGTGCTCCCCAAAAACCTTATCACCCTTCTCCCGTAAAGGACTCAAAGAGGTGTGGTTTTGGAGGCCTACTGTCCCGACCTGTGGGGCACGCCGCAAGACGGGAAGGGGAAGATCGTAGCAGTAGCTCAGTGGTTAGGAACGGAGGTGAGAGGGTTGTGTTGTTCTGGTGCCTCTCTCTGAGAGGAGAGACCTCCCTTTTATAGGCTCAAGAGAAGGAGGCAAGAGGCCAGTGATGTCTACTACACAACCTTCTTCTTGTAGACGTTGTTGGGCTTCCAAGTGCAGAGGTTTGGAGGACAGTAGCAAATTTCCCTCAAGTGGATGACCTAAGGTTTATCAATCCGCGAGAGGCGTAGGATGAAGACGGTCTCTCTCAAGCAACCATGCAACCAAATAACAAAGAGTCTCTTGTGTCCCCGACACACCCAATACAATGGTAAATTGTATAGGTGCACTAGTTCGGCAAATATATGGTGATACAAGTGCAATATGGATGGTAGATATAGGTTTTTGTAATCTGAAAATATAAAAACGACAAGGTAACAAGTGGTAAAAGTGAGCGTAAACGGTATTGCAATGCTAGGAAACAAGGCCTAGGGTTCATACTTTCACTTGTGCAAGTTATCTCAACAATAATAACATAATTGGATCATATAACTATCCCTCAACATGCAACAAAGAGTCACTCCAAAGTCACTAATAGCGGAGAACAAATGAAGAGATTATTGTAGGGTATGAAACCACCTCAAAGTTATTCTTTCTGATCGATCCATTCAAGAGTTCGTACTAGAATAACACCTTAAGACACAAGTCAACCAAAACCCTAATGTCACCTAGATACTCCAATGTCACCTTAAGTATCCGTAGGTATGATTATACGATATGCATCACACAATCTCAGATTCATCTATTCAACCAACACAAACAACTTCAAAGAGTGCCCCAAAGTTTCTACCAGAGAGTCAAGACGAAAACGTGTGCGAACCCCTATGCATAAGTTCACGAGGTCACGAAACTCACAAGTTGATCACCAAAACATACATGAAGTGGATCACGTGATATCCCATTGTCACCACAGATAAGCACATGCAAGACATACATCAAGTGTTCTCAAATCCTTAAAGACTCAATCTGATAAGATAACTTCAAAGGGAAAACTCAATCCATCACAAGAGAGTAGAGGGGGAGAAACATCATAAGATCCAACTATAATAGCAAAGCTCGCGATACATCAAGATCGTGCAGAATCAAGAACACGAGAGAGAGAGAGAGAGAGAGAGATCAAACACATAGCTACTGGTACATACCCTCAGCCCCGAGGGTGAACTACAACCTCCTCGTCATGGAGAGCGCTGGGATGATGAAGATGGCCACCGGAGAGGGATTCCCTTCCTCCGGCAAGGTGCCGAAATGGGTCTAGATTGGTTTTCGGTGGCTACAGAGGCTTGTGGCGGTGGAACTCCCAATCTAGGTTATGTTTTGGAAGTTTGGGTATATAAGAGATGTTGGCGTCGGGAACAAGTCAGGGGGGTCTTCGAGGTGGCCACGAGGTAGGGGGCGCGCCTAGGGGGTAGGGCATGCCCCCACCCTCGTGGGTGCCTCGGGACTCTTCTGGCTCATCTCCGATACTCCATGGGCTTCTTCTGGTCCAAAAATAATCTCCGTGAAAATTTAGGTCAATTGGACTCCGTTTGGTTTTCCTTTTTGCGATACTCAAAAACAAGGAAAAAACAGAAACTGGCACTAGGCTCTAGGCTAATAGGTTAGTCCCAAAAATCATATAAAATAGCATATAAATGCATATAAAACATCCTAGATGGATAATATAATAGCATGGAACAATCAAAAATTACAGATACGTTGGGGACATATCAAGCATCCCCAAGCTTAATTCTTGCTCGTCCTCGAGTAGGTAAATGATAAAAACAAATTTTTTGATGTGGAATGCTACCTAACATATTTATCAATGTAATCTTCTTTATTGTGGCAAGAATATTCAGATCCATAAGATTCAAAACAAAAGTTTAATATTGACATAAAAACAATAATACTTCAAGCATACTAACCAAGCAATTATGTCTTCTCAAAATAACATAGCCAAAGAAAGATCATCCCTACAAAATCATTTAGTTTGGCTATGCTTCATCTTCGTCACACAAAAATGCTCTCATGATGCACACCCCCGATGACAAGACAAGCAATTGTTTCATACTTTAGTAATCTCAAACTTTTTTCAACTTTCACGCAATACATGAGCATGACTCATGGACATAGCACTTTGGGTGGAATAGAATCTAATGATGGGGGTTGTGTGGAGAAGACAAAAATGGAGAAAGTCTCACATTGACGCGGCTAATCAACAGGCTATGGAGATGCCCATCAATTGATCAATGCGAGGTGTAGGGATTGCCATGGAACTGATGCACTAGAGCTATAAATATATGAAAGCTCATCAAAAGAAACTAAGTGGGTGTGCATCCAACTTGCTTGCTCACGAAGACCTAGGGCATTTGAGGAAGCCCATTGTTGGAATATACAAGCCAAGTTCTATAATGAAAAATTCCCACTAGTATATGAAAGTGACAAAATGAGAGACTCTCTATCATAAAGATCATGGTGCTACTTTGAAGCACAAGTGTGGAAAAAGGATAGTAGGATTGCCCCTTCTCTCTTTCTCTCTCTCTTTTTTGGGCCTTCCCTTTTTTTGTTTGGCCTTTCTCCTTTTTTATTTATTTCCTCACATGGGAAAATGCTCTAATAATGATGATCATCACACATCTATTTATTTAGAACTCAATGATTACAACTTGATACTAGAACAAGATATGACTCTATATGAATGCCTCCGGCGGTGTACCAGGATGGGCAATGAAACAAGAGTGAAATGTATGAAATTATGAATGGTGGCTTTGCCACGAATATGATGTCAACTACATGATCATGCAAGGCAATATAACAATGATGAAGCATGTCATAATAAATGGAACTGTGGAAAGTTGCATGGCAATATGTCTCGGAATGGCTATGGAAATGCCATAATAGGTAGGTATGGTGGCTGTTTTGAGGAAGATATAAGGAGGTTTATGTGTGATAGAGCGTATGATATCACGGGGGTTGGATGCACTGGCGAAGTTTGCACCAACTCTCAAGGTGACAAAGGGCAATGCACGGTACCGAAGAAGCTAGCAATGCTGGGAAGGTGAGAGTGTGTATAATCCATTGACTCAACATTAGTCATAAAGAACTCACATACTTATTGCAAAAATCTACAAGTCATCAAAAACCAAGCATTACGTGCATGCTCCTAGGGGGATAGATTGGTAGGAGAAGACCATCGCTCGTCCCCAACCGCCACTCATAAGGAAGTCAATCAAAGAAACACCTCATGTTTCAAATTTGTCACACAACATTTACCATACGTGCATGCTACGGGACTTGCAAACTCTAACACAAGTATTTCTCAAATTCACAACTACTCAACTAGCACGACTCTAATATTACCATCTTCATATCTCAAAACAATCATCAAGTATCAAACTTCTCATAGTATTCAATGCACTCTATATGAAAGTTTTTATTATATCCCTCTTGGATGCCTATCATATTAGGACTAAATTCATAACCAAAGCAAATTACCATGATGTTCTGAAGACTCTAAAAATAATATAAGTGAAGCATGAGAGTTCATCTATTTCTTCAAAATAAAACCACCATCGTGCTCTAAAAGGATATAAGTGAAGCACTAGAGCAAACGACAAACTACTCCGAAAGATATAAGTGAAGATCAATGAGTAGTCGAATAATTATGCAACTATGTGAAGACTCTCTAACATTTTAGAAATTCAGATCTTGGTATTTTATTAAAACAACAAGCAAAACAAAAGAAAATAAAATGTTTTTCCAAGCAAAACACATATCATGTGGTGAATAAAAATATAGCTCCAAGTGAAGTTACCGATGAACGAAGACGAAAGAGGGGATGCCATCCGGGGCATCCCCAAGCTTAGTCTCTTGGTTGTCCTTGAATATTACCTTGGGGTGCCTTGGGAATCCCCAAGATTAGGCTCTTGCCACTCCTTATTCCATAGTCCATCAAGTCTTTACCCAAAACTTGAAAACTTCACAACACAAAACTTAACAGAAAACTCGTAAGCTCCGTTAGTATAAGAAAATAAATCACCACTTTGGTACTATTGCGAACTCATTCTAAATTCATATTGGTGTAATATCTACTGTACTCCAACTTCTGTATGGTTCATACCCTCTGATACTACTCATAGATTCATCAAAATAAGCAAACAACACATATAAAATAGAATCTGTCAAAAACAGAATAGTCTGTAGTAATCTGTAGGTTTCGAATACTTATGTAACTCCAAAAATCTTGAGAAATTAGTAAGTACTAGGAAATTTGTCTAATAATCTACTGCAAGTGGAATTGGTATTTTATCGCTCTCTGGTAAAAAAATAAAATTATTCTCGTGAGTGCATACTTTCTGTTTTTTACAGCAAGATCAAATAACAATCACCCAAGAAGATCCTAAAGGCTTTACTTGGCACAAACACTAACTAAAACATAAAAAACACAATAATAACAGAGGATAGATGATTTATTTATTACTAACAGGAACAAAAAGCAAGGAACAAAATAAAGTTGGGTTGCCTCCCAACAAGCGCTATCGTTTAACGCCCCTAGCTAGGCATGATGATTTCAATGATGCTCACATAAAAAATGAGAATTGAAACATAAAGAGAGCATCATGAAGAATATGAAAAACACATCTAAGTGTCTAACCCACTTCCTATGCATAGGGATTTTGTGAGCAAACAACTTGTGGGAACAAGAATCAAGTTGCATAGGAAGGTAAAACAAGGATAACTTCAAGATTTTTAACACATAGAGAGGAAACTTGATATTATTCCAACTCCTACAAGCATATATTCCCCCTCATAATAATTTCTAGTAGCATCATGAATGAATTCAACAATATAACCATCACATAAAGTATTATTTTCATGATGCACAAGCATAGAAATTTTACTATTCTCCACATAAGCAAAATTCTTCTCATTTGGAATAGTGGGGGTATCATAAGAAACCCGAATACTATAAACGGTTTCCACATTAAAAGAGTAATGTTCAGAAAAAGGGTAACCATAATCATGAAAAGTTTTATAAATATAATCATCACTACTTTTTATAGCATAAGTGTCATCACAATAATCATCATAAGTAACAACTTTGTTCTCATCATAATCAATTGAAACCTCTTCCAAGATAGTGGAATCATTACTAAATAAAGTCATGACCTATCCAAATCCACTTTCATAATTGTCACAATAAGGTTCAACACCCTCCAAAATAGTGGGATCATTACTTCCTGAAGTTGACACTCTTCCAAACCCACTTTAATCAATATAATCATCATAAATAGGAGGCACGCTATCATCATAATAAATTTGCTCATCAAAACTTGGAAGACTAAAAATATCATCTTCATTAAACATAGCATCCCAAAGCTTGGGACAAACATTAATTGTAGCAAATAAATTCTCAAACATGTCATTCTCATCAAACATAGCATCCCCAAGCTTGGGCCTTTTCATATCATAAGCATAATCACTCTCATCATTAATAGTATGGGTAGCACCAATAGTATAGCAATTATCATCATCACAATGAGTAATAGGAGCAACATCATTTGCGAGGGATACCTTTTTACCTTTGCTTCTACGTCTTTTCTTTTTCTTCTTCGCATCATGTGTGGGTTTAACCCTCTTTTTGGAGCTCCTTATTAATGAGATTGGTTGGATAGAAGGCTCCTCCTCGTTACCTAATTCATCATAAGAAAAAATAGGAGGATATTGGGAAATCTCTTCCCTTTCATTAGTATTCTCTTCATCTTCTAATTGTTTTCTTAAATTTATGTAATTGGCAATATAAGGATTTTCAATGCAATTCACCGCACAATACATATAAATTTCCTCTAGATCAAAATCAAGAACTTTGTCAAGGGCAAATTCTGGAATATCCTTAGTTATACGTTTCATTTCTTCATAACCCATAAGAAAACTAAGTTCATTATGATGCGCAGGGGAAATCAAGTCATCACAATTTTTGGACACAATTTGATCATGAGACAATTTGCATTGGATATTTAAATGGCCACGTTCATTGCAAAGTTCACAAGGATGCTAAGAAAAATTAATTTTTCAGCACAAACATCTAGCCTTTCTTACAACCATTTAGTTTCTAAATACTTATGCCTCTTGCAAAATCTATCTGTCCTATTTGGTGTGTACTTGCAAACTCTATGCACTCCATAAAAATTGGCATGCTTATAAGAGACATTTTCATCATGACTAGTTCAATCATCATTAGTACTATGGATATCCAATGAGTTCGTACTAACAACATTGCAATCATGCTCATCATTCAAAGATTTATTGCCAAACATTTTAATGCATTCTTCTTCTAGCATTTTGGCATAACTATCAGAATCCTTATTTTCATGAAAGATATTAAAAAGATGAAGCATATGAGGTACCCTCAATTCCATTTTTTGTAGTTTTGTTTTATAGACTAAACTAGTGATAAAACAAGAAACAAAACGATTTGATTGCAAGATATAAAGATATACCTTCAAGCACTCACCTCCCCGGCAACAGCGCCAAAAAAGAGCTTGATGTCTACTACACAACCTTCTTCTTGTAGACGTTGTTGGGCCTCCAAGTGCAGAGGTTTGTAGGACAGTAGCAAATTTCCCTCAAGTGGATGACCTAAGGTTTATCAATTTGTGGGAGGCATAGGATGAAGATGGTCTCTCTCAAGCAACCCTACAACCAAATAACAAAGAGTCTCTTGTGTCCCAACACACCCAATACAATGGTAAATTGTATAGGTGCACTAGTTCGGCGAAGAGATAGTGATACAAGTGCAATATGGATGGTAGATATAGGTTTTTGTAATCTGAAAATATAAAAACAGCAAGGTAGCAAGTGGTAAAAGTGAGTGTAAACGGTATTGCAATGCTAGGAAACAAGGCCTAGGGTTCATACATTCACTAGTGCAAGTTCTCTCAATAGTAATAACATAATTGGATCATATAACTATCCCTCAACATGCAAGAAAGAGTCACTCCAAAGTCACTAATAGAGGAGAACAAACAAAGAGATTATTGTAGGGTACGAAACCACCTCAAAGTTATTCTTTCTGATCTATCTATTCAACAGTTCGTACTAGAATAACACCTTAAGACACAAATCAACCAAAACCCTAATGTCACCTAAATACTCCAATTTCACCCCAAGTATTCGCAGGTATGATTATACGATATGCATCACACAATCTCAGATTCATCTATTCAACCAACACAAAGAACTTCAAAGAGTGCCCCAAAGTTTCTACCGGAGAGTCAAGACGAAAACGTGTGCCAACCCCTATGCATAAGTTCACGAGGTCATGGAACTCACACGTTGATCACCAAAACATACATGAAGTGGATCACGTGATATCCCATTGTCACCACAGATAAGCACATGCAAGACATACATCAAGTGTTCTCAAATCCTTAAAGACTCTATCCAATAAGATAACTTCAAAGGGAAAACTCAATCCATCACAAGAGAGTAGAGGGGGAGAAACATCATAAGATCCAACTATAATAGCAAAGCTCGTGATACATCAAGATCGTGCAAAATCAAGAACACGAGAGAGAGAGAGAGAGAGAGAGAGAGAGAGATCAAACACATAGCTACTGCTACATACCCTCAGCCCCGAGGGTGAACTAATCCCTCCTTGTCATGGAGAGCACCAGGATGATGAAGATGGCCACCAGAGAGGGATTCCCCCCTCCGGCAGGATGCCGGAACCGGACTAGATTGGTTTTCGGTGGCTACAGAGGCTTGCGGCGGCGGAACTCCCGATCTTGGTTATGTTCTAGAAGTTTGGGTATATATAAGATATGTTGGCGTTGGGAACAAGTCAGGGGGTATCCGAGGCAGCCACAAGGTAGGGGGCGCGCCCAGAGGGGTAGGGCGTGCCCCCACCCTCGTGGGTGCCTCGGGACTCTTCTGACCCATCTCCGATACTCCATGGGCTTCTTCTGGTCCAAAAATAATCTCCGTGAAATTTCATGTCAATTGGACTCCGTTTGGTTTTCCTTTTCTATGATACTCAAAAACAATGAAAAAACAAAAACTGGCATTGGGCTCTAGGTTAATAGGTTAGTCCCCAAAATCATATACAATAGCATATAAATGCATATAAAACATCCTAGATGGATAATATAATAGCATGGAACAATAAAAAATTATAGATACATTGGAGACGTATCAGCCAGTGACAGGAGATGAAGCAACAGAGGGATACGAAGCGAACGGACTTTAGCCGAAGAGGCGCGCCGTTTGGATTCAGTGTCCACTACAGAAAAATGTTTCAAATCTCGCGTGACATTTCGTATACCCGTCATGTGTGGCAAAAATTTAGACATCAGCTCGGCTCATTCCCACAACCCGCAACCCGTGTCGGGGCGAGGCGGGCGGTGGAGGAGGAGCGCGCGTGGATGTCCCTCTTGTTCTCATGATCATACATGTGGGGAAAGAACCTCCCTTATAAAGAGGTCCAACTCCCTCTAAACTAGCAATGTGGGACTAAACATTAGTTCCACCTCTTGCCTTGCATGAATGGGTTGCGTGGGCCTCTAGGATTTATTAGGAATTTCTAAAACTGATATTGGGCTGGCCCAAAATAGACAAAATTCCAGCAATGGGCGCGCCTCTTGAAGCGGTCCGGTGTGCTCTTCTTTTGCTTATGCACATTCATAGCTTTGGTTCAATCCTGGATGACACATATGTACAAGTATTTGAATATAGGTGTATATGCCATCTTTGCTAACTTCAACCTCTAGGGGAGTTCCAAAATTTAACAAACTTACTATTATGTGGATCACAAGTGCTCAGATGCAAGTGTTTTCCATTCCAATTCCCATAAAACTAATTCATGCATCTGGTGCAAACATATAAGAACAAGCACATATTTATGCATATTTCATTAATTATGTGCCAAAAATATCAACAAGAGAAGTTGAAAGTACACTTTATGGTTTGGCCTCACGTCCCACCATCCTAGAAACTTCTGAATCATCATCCTTGTGATAGTTAACTAAAAATGATCAATGGTTGTGGATGAGGCACTTCTAAGCCTTGCTCTAGAAACATATTTGTACACGTGAAGTCGCTAGTCCCAATCATATATGTACATACTTCTGGACCTTCTACCTTGGTACCAATACATATCCAAGTTGAAAAATTATGGCACAAACGCCGTATAATTTGTCAATATGATGTCATGTCACTTTTTAGGTGCATAGAAAGATCGGGACTTCATTGTTTCATGGAAGCACGTCTAAATGAACAACACAACATTAGTCAAAGTTGCTTACCTTGTGTCGTGCTGCCGCACTTGCAACCAAGGCCAGTGTGCTGTCACAATGAAGGACACCGCCAATCATGTATTCTCTGCCATTAATTATTGCCCAAGAACATATATGTAGGAAGTGATTATCAAAACAAAAGGACTGGTAAATCTAACATCAACAAATGTATTTTTTTTTGTTTTCAACTACACAGTTTAACTACAAATATACTTGACAAGGTTTGCCGAATCATGCATCAATTTGTTGTGTGCAAGAACATAATAGGTGAAAATGTTTATAAGAGGCTACAAAATATACAGGCACACAATGTTATATTCTAGTTTGACTAAGAATGTAATGCCCACGATGCGGCTATAGCTCCCACGTGTCGAGGCACGACTTAGAGATATAACCGCATAGTGGTTTTGTCGCAAGAAGGGTCATCTTCACAAACATCCCATGTAATGAATAAGACAGGGATAAATAGAGTTGGCTTACACTCGCCATGTCACACAATACATACATAATTCATACATCATCCAAATACACTCATAGACCGACTACGGTCAAACCCGAATGAAAAGGAAGATAAACCCCAAATGCTAGATCCCCTATCATCCCAACTGGGCTCCACTACTGATCATCAGGAAACTAAACATAGTCAACCAAGGTCCTCGTCGAACTCCCACTTGAGTTTGGTAGCATCACCTGCACTGGTATCATCGGCACCTGCAACTGCTTGGAAGTATCCGTGAGTCACGAGGACTCAGCAATCTCACACCCACGAGATCAAGAGTATTTAAGCTTATGGGTAGGATAAGGTTATGAGGTGGAGTTGCAGCAAGCGCTAAGCAAATATGGTGGCTAACATACGCAACTAAGAGTAAGACGAGAAGCTACGCAATGGTCGAAAAGCTAGAAGTGATCAAGAAGTGATCCTGAACTACTTACGTCCAAACATAACACAAACCGTGTTTCCTTCCCAGACTCCGTCAAAAAGAGACCATCATGGCTACACACACGATTGATTCATTTTAATTAAGTCAAGTGTCAAGTTCTCTACAACCGGATATTAACAAATTCCCATCTGCCACATAACCACGGGCACAACTCTCAAAGTTTATACCCTGCAGGGGTGTCCCAACTTAGCCCATTACAAGCTCTCACAATCAACGAAGGATATTCCTTCTCTCAGAATGACCCGATCAGTCTCGGAATCCCGGTTACAAGACATTTCGACAATGGTAAAACAAGACCAGCAAAGCCGCCCGATGTGCCGACAAATCCCGACAGGAGTCGCACGTATCTCATTCTCAGGGCACACCGGATGAGCCAGACGTCGGGTTGGCATAGACCCTGGTTGCCCAGGGGGTGCCAGACATCGCCCAGGTTGGACCAACACTCAGAGGAGCACTGGCCCGGGGGTTTAAAATAAAGATGGCCCTTGGGTCTGCAGAACCCAAGGGAAAAGGCATAGGTAGGAAAATGTAAAACCAAGGTTGGGCCTTGCTGGAGGAGTTTTATTCAAGGTGAACTGTCAAGGGGGTCCAATAACCCCAACCGCGTAAGGAACGCAAAATCAAGGAACATAACACCGGTATGACGGAAACTAGGGCGGCAAGAGCGGAACAAAACGCCAGGCATAAGGCCGAGCCTTCCATCCTTTACCAAGTATATAGATGCATTAATTAAAATAAGAGATATTGTGATATCCCAACATAAACATGATCCAACATGGAGCAAACTTCAACTTCACGTGCAACTAACAACGCTATAAGAGGGGCTGAGCAAAAGCGGTAACCTAGCCAAACAACAGTTTGCTAGGAAGGTGGGTTAGAGGCTTGACATGGAAATATGGGAGGCATGATAAACAAGTGATAGGTAGTGCGACATAGCGATAGAGCGAACAACTAGCAAGCAAAGATAGAAGTGATATCGAGGGTATGGTCATCTTACCAGCAAAGTTCTCTAAGTTGTCGAAAGCTTGATCCTCGTTAGCGTACTCAACAGGTTCCTCATTCACGTACTCGTCTCCCAGCTCTACCCAAAGCAAGAACACAAGCAACGGAACAACAATCAATCACGGTGCAATGCACAAGCAACATGATGCAATACATGGCATGATATGCAAGATATGATATGCAATGCATATGCTGTTGGGGAACGTAGTAATTTCAAAAAAATTCCTATGCACATGCAAGATCATGGTGATGCATAACAACGAGAGGGGAGAGTGTCGTTGATACGTCTCCGTCATATCTATAATTTTGGATTGTTCCATGCCAATATTCTACAACTTTCATATACTTTTGGCAAATTTTTATACTGTTTTTGGGACTAACATATTGATCCAGTGCCCAGTGTTAGTTCCTGTTTGTTGCATGTTTGTTGTTTCGCAGAATATCCATATCAAATGGAGTCCAAACGGGATAAAAACTGACGGAGATTTTTTTGGAATATATATGATTTTTGGGAAGAAAAATCCACGCGAGACGGTGCCCGAGGGAGGCACGAGGCAGGGGGCACGCCCCTGACCCTCGCGTCCACCCCGTAAGGCGGTTGATGCACTTCTTTCGCCGCAAGAAAGCTAATATCCGGATAGAGATCGTGTTAAAATTTCAGCCCAATCGGAGTTACGGATCTCCAGGAATATAAGAAACGGTGAAAGGGTAGAATCTGAGAACGCAGAAACAGAGAGAGATAGAGAGACAGATCCAATCTCGGAGGGGCTCTCGCCCCTCCCACGCCATAGAAGCCATGGACCAGAGGGGAAACCCTTCTCCCCTCTAGGGAGGAGGTCAAGGAAGAATAAGAAGGAGGGGGGCTCTCTCCCCCTCGCTTACGATGGCACCGAAGCGCCACCGGGGTCATCATCATCACCGCAATCTTCACCAACAACTTCGCCGCCATCATCACCAACTCTCCCCCCTCTATGTAGTGGTGTAACCCCTCTTTTTCCCGCTGTAATCTCTACTTAAACATGGCGCTCAATGCTACATATTATTTCCCAATGATGTATGGCTATCCTATGATGTTTGAGTAGATCCATTTTGTCCTATGGGTTATTTGATGATCAAGATTGGTTTGAGTTGCATGTTTTATTATTGGTGCTGTCCTATGGTGCTCTCCATGTCGCGCAAGCGTGAGGGATTCCCGCTGTAGGGTGTTGCAATACATTTATGATTCGCTTATAGTGGGTTGCGTGAGTGACTGAAACACAAACCTGAGTAAGGGGGTTTTACCTTAATGATCTCTAGTAGTTGCGGATGCTTGCTAGAGTTCCAATCATAAGTGCATATGATCCAAGTAGAGAAAGTATGTTAGCTTATGCCTCTCCCTCAAATAAAATTGAAATAATGATTACCGGTCTAGTTATCGATTGCCTAGGGACAAATAACTTTCTCGTAACAAAAAGCTCTTTACTAAAACTAACTTAGTTGTGTCCTTATCTAAACAGCCCCTACTTTTTATTTACATGCTCTTTATTACCTTGCAACCCTATCCAACAACACCTACAAAGTACTTCTAGTTTCATACTTGTTTTAGGTAAAGCGAACGTCAAGCGTGCATAGAGTTGTATCGGTGGTCGATAGAACTTGAGGGAATATTTGTTCTGCCTTTAGCTCCTCGTTGGGTTTGACACTCTTACTTATCGAAAACAGTTGCGATCCCCTATACTTGTGGGTTATCAAGACCTTTTTCTGGCACCGTTGCCGGGGAGCAATAGCGTGGGGTGAATATTCTCGTGTGTGCTTGTTTGCTTTATCACTAAGTAGTTTTTATTTCCTGTTCTTAGTTGTTCTTTATCTTTAGTTATGGATATGGAACACGAAATACCAAAAACATTAGGTGTACTTGTTGCTCATGGAGATGAGGAACCTCCTAAAACCCTCGATGCTCGTTATGTGACAAAAATTATGTACTACTTTGATAATCCCGAGAAAACCCCATTCAATCTGGTAATGGGACTAACATTGGATCAACGTGAATACTTTAGGGATTATCGCTTGACACAAAAAGGGAAACTATTACGGGATCACATTTATATATTGAAGTGGTATGCTCGGCAAGTATGCTTGAGTTATGATTATACTTGTTGCTCTAGGATGAAGGCTCCACACCTTCCCTTCTCATGCAAATTTAATGATAATGAAACCTTAGCTTCTTATGCTAATGGTATATATGATTACTATGATGTGGAACAAATAGAAGAATTTGTTTGTTTTAAGGGTGCTTATGAAATTGAATCTTTGTTTGAAAAGAATGAAGATTTTGATGATGATGTTTATAGGCCTGAAAATTTAGCTATCCTAAAATATTGCTATGATAATTATGAATATAGTTCCTATATTAATGCGCTTATCGAGAAAGTCTCCACTGTCCAAGAAGAGACTAATATTTTGCAGGAATCTATGGAAGAAGAAGTTGATGAAACTGTGAGCTCATTGGATGAAAAAGATGATGAGGAGAGCGAAGAACAAAAGGAGGAAGAGCGGATTAGCTACCCGTGCCCACCTTCTAATGATAGTAACTCTTCAACTCATACATTGTTTAATTTCCCTTCGTGCTTACCGTAGGATGAATGCTATGATGATTGTTATGATCCCGTTGATTCTTTTGAAATGTCCCTTTTTGATGATGCTTGCTATGCTTGTGGCCAAGATGCCAATATGAATTATGCTTATGGAGATGAACTTGCTATAATTCCTTATGTTAAACATGAAATTGTTGCTATTGCACCCACGCATGATAATCCTATTATCTTTTTGAATTCTCCCAACTACACTATATCGGAGAAGTTTGCCCTTATTAAGGATTATATTGATGGGTTGCTTCTTACTACTACACATGATGATTTTGACGAATATAATATGCATGTGCTTGCTGCTCCTACTTGCAATTATTATGAGAGAGGAACTATATCTCCACCTCTCTATGTTTCCAATATGATAAAATTGCAAGAAACTGTTTATACTATGCATTGGCCTTTACTATGTGTGTGCATGAATTGTTATTTTATGACATGCCAATGCATAGGAAGAGAGTTAGATTTCTTCATTGCTTGATTTATGTTACTTTGTGCTCACTACTAAATGCCAAATCATTGCTAATTAAAACTGGCTTCGATATACCTTGGGATCCGGGTGGATCCATTACTTCAGCACTTTATGCCTAGCTTAATGGCTTTAAAGAAAGCGTTGCCAGGGAGACAACCCGGAAGTTTTAGAGAGTCATTTATTTCTATTGTGTGCTTTTATAAGGTTTAAAAAAATGTGCCAAGGTTTGCCTTTAGGATGTTTTAGATGCTTGTTGGTTTGTACGGTGCAGGACAGAAACTTTGGCTGTAGCGCGTGATTTTATATTTTTTACTGGAACGTCAAATGGTTCTGATTCTTTTTGCACTGTCTTTCTATGAAAATTTTTATTTTTCTTAATTTTGGTAGAATTGTTGGAGTAACAGATGTATGGTGAATGTTCAGATTATTACAGACTGTTCTGTTTTAGACAGATTCTGTTTTGATGCATAGTTTGCTTGTTTTGATGAAACTATCGATTTATATCAGTGGATTAAGCCATGAAAAAGTTATATTACAGTAGACACAATGCAAAAACAAAATATGAATTGGTTTGCAATAGTACTTAGAGTAGTGATTTGCTTTATTATACTAACTGGTCTTACCGAGTTTTCTGTTGAAGTTTTGTGTGGATGAAGTGTTCGATGATTGAGAAGGTCTCAACGTGAGAAGAAGGAAGAGAGGCAAGAGCCCAAGGTTGGGTATGCCCGAGGCACCCCAAGTAAATATACAAGGAGACTCAAGCTTCTAAGCTTGGGGATGCCCCGGAAGGCATCCCCTCTTTCTTCAACAAGTATCGGTATGTTTTCGGATTCGTTTCGTTCATGTGATATGTGCAATCTTGGAGCGTATTTTGCATTTAGTTTTCACTTTTCTTTTATGCACCATGCTGGTATGAGACAGTCCTTGGTTAACTTATAGAATAATCTTTGCACTTCACTTATATCTTTTGAGTATGGCTTTATAGAATGCTTCATGTGCTTCACTTATATCATTTGAAGTTTGGATTGCATGTTTCTCTTTACATAGAAAACCGCTATTTGTAGAATGCTCTTTTGCTTCACTTATATTTGTTAGAGCGTGGGCATATCTTTTGTAGAAAGAATTAAACTCTTTTTATTCACTTATATCTATTTAGAGAGATGACAGGAACTGGTCATTCACATGGTTAGTCATAAAATCCTACATAAAACTTGTAGATCACTGAATATAATATGTTTGATTCCTTGCAATAGTTTTGCCATATAAAGATGGTGATATTAGAGTCATGCTAGTGGGTAGTTGTGGATTAGTATAAATACTTGTGTTGGGGTTTGTGATTCCCATAGCATGCACGTATGGTGAACCGTTATGTAACGAAGTCGGAGCATGATTTATTTATTGATTGTCTTCCTTATGAGTGGCGGTCGGAGACGAGCGATGGTATTTTCCTACCAATCTACCCCCCTAGGAGCATGCGTGTAGTACTTTGTTTTGATGACTAATAGATTTTTGCAATAAGTATGTGAGTTCTTTATGACTAATGTTGAGTCCATGGATTATACGCACTCTCACCCTTCGATCATTGCTAGCCTCTCTAGTATCATGCAACTTTTGCCGATACCATAAAACCCACCATATACCTTCCTCAAAACAGCCACCATACCTACCTATCATGGCATTTCCATAGCCATTCCGAGATATATTGCCATGCAACTTCCATTATCATCATATACATGACTTGAGCATTCATTGTCATATTGCTTTGCACGATCGTAAGATAGCTAGCATGATGTTTTCATGGCTTGTCCGTTTTTTGATGTCATTGCTACGCTAGATCATTGCACATCCCGGTACACTGCCGGAGGCATTCATATAGAGTCATATATTTGTTCTAGTATCAAGTTGTAATATTGAGTTGTAAGTAAATAAAAGTGTGATGATCATCATTATTAGAGTATTGCCCCAGTGAGGAAAGGATGATGGAGACTATGATGCCCCCACAAGTCGGGATGAGACTCCAGACGAAAAAATAAAAAAAATAAAAAAATAAAAAAGAGAGAAAGGCCAAAAAAAGAGAAGGCCCAAAAAAACAAAAAAAACAAAAAAATGAGAGAAAAAGAGAGAAGGAGCAATGTTACTATCCTTTTACCACACTTGTGCTTCAAAGTAGCACCATGTTCTTCATGTAGAGAGTCTCTTGAGTTATCACTTGCATATACTAGTGGGAATTTTCATTATAGAACTTGGCTTGTATGTTCCGATGATGGGCTTCCTCAAATGCCCGAGGTCTTCATGAGTAAGCAAGTTGGATGCACACCCACTTAGTTTCAGTTTGAGCTTTCATACACTTATAGCTCTAGTGCATCCGTTGCATGGCAATCCCTACTCACTCACATTGATATCTATTGATGGGCATCTCCATAACCCATTGATATGCCTAGTTGATGTGAGACTATCTTCTCCTTTTTGTCTTCTCCAGAACCACCATTCTATTCCACCTATAGTGCTATGTACATGGCTCACGATCATGTATTGCGTGAAAGTTGAAAAGGTTTGAGAACGTCAAAAGTATGAAGCAATTGCTTGGCTTGTCATCGGGGTTGTGCATGATGTGAACATTTTGTGTGGTTAAGATGGAGCATAGCCAGACTATATGATTTTTTAGGGATAACTTTCTTTGGCCATGTTATATTGAAAAGAGATGATTGCTTTATTAGTAGGCTTCAAGTATTATTGTTTTATGTCAAATGATAGACTATTGCTTTGAATAACTCGTATCTTAATATTCATGCCATGATTAGATATGTGATCAAGATTATGCTAGGTAGCATTCCACATCAAAAATTATCTTTTTTATCATTTACCTACTCGAGGACGAGCAGGAATTATGCTTGGGGATGCTGATACGTCTCCGTCGTATCTATAACTTTTGATTGTTCCATGCCAATATTCTACAACTTTCATATACTTTTGGCAACTTTTTATACTATTTTTGGGACTAACATATTGATCCAGTGCCCAATGCCAGTTCCTGTTTGTTGCATGTTTTTTGTTTCGCGGAATATCATATCAAACGGAGTCCAAACGGGATAAAACTGACGGAGATTTTTTTGGAATATATATGATTTTGGGAAGAAAAATCCACGTGAGACGGTGCCCGAGGGAGGCACGAGGCAGGGGGCGCGCCCCTGACCCTCGTGGCCACCCCGTAATGCAGTTGGTGCCCTTCTTTCGCCGCAAGAAAGCTAATATCCGGATAGAGATCGTGTTAAAATTACAGCCCAATCGGAGTTACGGATCTCCGGGAATATAAGAAACGGTGAAAGGGTAGAATCTGAGAACGCAGAAACAGACAGAGACAGAGAGACATATCCAATCTCGGAGGGGCTCTCGCCCCTCCCACGCCATGGAGGCCATGGACCAAAGGGGAAACACTTCTCCCCTCTAGGGAGGAGGTCAAGGAAGAAGAATAAGAAGGAGGGGGGCTCTCTCCCCCTCGCTTCCGGTGGCGCCGGAGCGCCACCGGGGGCCATCATGATCACCGCAATCTTCACCAACAATTTCACCGCCATCATCACCAACTCTTCCCCCCTCTATGCAGCGGTGTAACCCCTCTTTTACCCACTGTAATCTATACTTAAACAAGGTGCTCAACGCTATATATTATTTCCCAATGATGTATGGCTATCCTATGATGTTTGAGTAGATCCGTTTTGTCCTATGGGTTATTTGATGATCAAGATTGGTTTGAGTTGCATGTTTTATTATTGGTGCTGTCCTATGGTGCTCTCCGTGTCGCACAAGCGTGAGGGGATTCCCGCTGTAGGGTGTTGCAATACGTTTATGATTCGCTTATAGTGGGTTGCGTGAGTGACTGAGACACAAACCCGAGTAAGGGGGTTGTTGCGTATGGGATAAAGAGGACTTGATACTTTAATGCTATGGTTGAGTTTTACCTTAATGATCTTTAGTAGTTGCGGATGCTTGCTAGAAATCCAATCATAAGTGCATATCATCCATGTAGATAAAGTATGTTAGCTTATGCCTCTCCCTCAACTAAAATTGCAATAATGATTACTGGTCTAGTTATCGATTGCCTAGGGACAAATAACTTTCTCGTAACAAAAAGCTCTTTACTAGAACTAACTTAGTTGTGTCCTTATCTAAACAGCCCCTACTTTTTATTTACATCCTCTTTATTACATTGCAACCCTATCCAACAACACCTAAAAAGTTCTTCTAGTTTCATACTTGTTCTAGGTAAAGCGAACGTCAAGCATGCGCAGAGTTGTATCGGTGGTCGATAGAACTTGAGGGAATATTTGTTCTGCCTTTAGCTCCTCGTTGGGTTCGACACTCTTACTTATCGAAAACTGTTGCGATCCCCTATACTTGTGGGTTATCAGTCATCCACGACCCTCGTAGACCGTTAAGCGGAAGCAATATAACAGCGCGGTTAATGTAGTCGTACGTCTTCACGATCGACCGATCCTCAGCACCGAACGTACGACACATCCGCGTTCAGCACACGTTCAGCTCGGTGACGTCCCGCGAACTCATGATCCAGTAGAGCTCGGGGAAGAGTTTCATCAGCACGACGATGTGGTGACGATGTTGATGAAGCTACCGATGCAGGGCTTCGCCTAATCACTGCTACGATATAACCGAGGTGGATTATGGTGGAGGGGGGCACCGCACACGACTTAGAGATCAACAGATCAATTGTTATGTCTATGGGGTGCCCCCCTACCCCTGTATATAAAGGAGCTAGGGGGTGGCGGCCGACCAGGAGGAGGGCGCGCCAAGGGGGGAGTCATACTCCCACCGGGAGTAGGACTCCCTCTTTTCCTAGTTGGAGTAGGAGTGGAGAAGGAAGGGAGAGAAGAGAGAAGGAAAGGGGGGCGCCGCCCCCCTCCTTATCCAATTCGGACTAGAGGGGGAGGGGGGGCGTGGCTGCCCTTGGCCGCCCCTCCTCTTCTCCCACTAAGGCCCATTAGGCCCAATATACTCCCAGGGCGGTTCGGGTAACCCCCCGGTACTCCGGTAAATGTCCGGAACCATCCAGAACCTTTCTGGTATCCGAACATAGTCATCCAATATATCAATTTTTATGTCTCAAACATTTGGAGACTCCTCGTCATGTCCGTGATCATATCTGGGACTCCGAACAAACTTCGGTACATCAAAACACAAAACTCATAATACCGATTGTCACATAACTTTAAGCGTGCGGACCCTACGGGTTCGAGAACTATGTAGACATGACTGTCGGTGTCAAAACCGGCGGATCTCGGGTAGGGGGTCCCGAACTGTGCGTCTAGGCCGGATGGTAATAGGAGGCAGGGGACACGATGTTTTACCCAGGTTCGGGCCCTCTTGATGGAGGTAAAACCCTACGTCCTGCTTGATTAATATTGATGATATGGGTAGTACAAGAGTAGATCTACCACGAGATCAGAGAGGCTAAACCCTAGAAGCTAGCCTATGGTTTGATTGTATGTATATTCTCTATCGACTAGCCTGGCCTCGGTTTATATAATGCACCAGAGGCCTAGGATAACAAGAGTCCTAGCTAAATATGCCGGTGGGGAGGAGTCCTTGTCTTGATCGCCAAGTCTTGTAGAATCTTCCTTGTTTGCGGCAGCTATCCGAACTGGCCCATTAGTATACGACCATGGGGATCCTCGGCCCAATCTAATAGATCGGGAGATGACGTGGTGAGTACCCCCTAGTCCAGGACACCGTCAGTAGCCCCCTGAACCGGTCTTCAAGTTAGGAGCGCTCCTCGATTCTTCCGAACTGGTCTTCATCTTCGGTCATTGGTCTTGAAAACTGGTTCAACAAATCTTCTAATCTTCGATCTTGAGGATTGCCGAAATGCATTCGACGGGTTTACACATCGGGATCCGAGGAGCCCCTTTAAGTTTCCGGCCTTTATCAATGCCTTGTTATTTTTATGCCACACCTCGGGTTTGAAGTTGTTCCCGGGAGGCAGTGTCCTCTTGCGTCCGAGCTCCAACACTGGACTGCATTCAAGGTATCTTTTGCAGCCAAGCACCAACGCCGGACCGCTTTTCGAGCTCCAACGCCGGAATGTATCCGAGCTCCAACGCCGGACTATGTCCAAACTCCAACGCTGGACTGTATCCGGGCTCCAACGCTGGAATATATCCGAGGTGTCATATCACCTAGGTTCAAAAAAGTTGAAGGAGTTTAGCCGAGCTTAATGCCGGAAATGCCCTCTATGGAGCCAGCCACTAGCGCCCGAGCTTTATGCCGGACTGCTTCCGAGGTGGTGCACCACCCCGACCGTGGGCCGATTTTTTGTCAATATTTTTGATTGGTGCAATTTATTCTCTGCCGAGATATATAGCCAGTAGCCCTCAAGGTGTTTATCGGTCTAAAACCCGAGATGCACCTGAAGCATGACATAAGACCGCTGGTCCTAGTAGCCGATGAGACTCAGGTTGATTTGCAAAATCGGTCTGAGGATCAAGTCCTAGCTCGACAGAATACTTTGGGACACTAAAAGCGGCGTGCTCAGTCCTCGAGACTCGGGTTGGGTGCGGCCGACCAACCTGAGGATCAAAATCTCCTCGGAAACTATATTGCACATAAAATTTTCTACATTGAATAGGCAATGCAGTAGCCCCCGAGACACTGGTCGGGTGGCTACACCAGATCAGGGGATCTATGTGCCCCTTTAATATTTGTAAATAATAAGCCCGAAGCCCAGTAGCCCCAAGCCTTAATGCGGGCACGGGTGGCTGAATTAAGGATCGATATCCATAGTAAAATCACAAATTGTGTGTAATGACTCTATGTATCCAAGTACTTTACGTCATTAATGCTCGGATCTGCATTGTACAAAACTTTGTTGACCGACCATCGGCTTCCACCTCCTCGGCCAGTAGCCGAGGAGTGTTTGTCCTACTTTATAAAGCCTTTATAAGGGCAAAGATTTATGACAAACAAGGCAATCTGGCCATACGGTTTTATAAACAAAGGTACGCAGAGAGATATGTTATATTACTGTTTAACATAAGAAATGTCTTCCAAAGAAAATAGTCCCACTATCGGTTCCTTTCTTTGGGTTGTCATGCTAAGCATGATCATGAAACCTCAGCTCTAATGTAAGATCAAAATATTGAGGATTTAGTTTGGGAGGCCAGTTACTAGCCCCCGATAGTGTTCGGCGACAGTCAAGGTCAAGCCGTAAACACTTCGGCCAATGTTATGAATGGCCGTCATTTAACACAGTCATCGGATTGCTGACCAGTTTACGCTTATTGTGATAGTCATTTTTCGGCTTTCTCCACTGAGGTTCTTAACCATGTGAGCTGGAAGCACAATCGTAGTGGTTCTCCCTTTGCACACCTAGCCGAACAAAGTGGAACGTAGGATGCAAGCGCAGGAGCCGGGCAACCCAACTATTGACCAAAGACACAATTCGAAATTGATGCATATATAACAATATCCGAGAATGTTTTTGCCGAATCTCTAAAGGTGTCCGGCGTTGCACTGCAAGACTTGTGCTGAAAACACACAAATAGTTTAAAAGTGCCATAAGCTTGGAAAACCAAAAAACATCAGTAAAAACTTGACGTCCGAACAAGATCAAGTGTTCGGTGCCAATCTGAAAATTGGCCTTAGAAAAAAGGTGCTTCTGTCGTGCTTGAACATGACACATCCTATCTCAAGACTTCAAGCGGGTTAGCCTACGGCTTCAACCTCCTATCCCGAAGGCGGAGTACTTCTCGTTAGGCCAGCTTAGCAAACTAAACTCTAGCGGCTTTGAGAGAGAAATTAGGCTCCCCGACTAGTGACCACACACTCGTGTAAAAAAAAGAGTGATAAATAATAAAACTTTGCAACGACTAAGAAGAAGAACACTTATTATAAAACGGCTCAAATAAACTTAAGAGCCCCCGAGTGACTTGGGTAAAAGAATGATTGCATGTACCAAAGTACTTATATCATATCTATGTTCAACCGAACTTTAAATGTGTCTTAACCGACCGTCGGCTTCTCCCTCTTCGGTCAAGGACCGAAAAGTGTTATGTACTCCATCTGCCGAGAATATCGATGGTGTTTCCAATAACCAGGCAATCAGGCCATAAGGCTGTAACAGACAAAGCGCGCTCAGGGAACTTATGCTATATTACTGCGAAGTGTAAGAAGCATCTTCGAAGAAAATAGTACCCCCACCGATACCTTTCTTCGGTGCTCATTGTTATTATGAGACTTGTGCAATAGATTTTTTGTACTCATGAGTTTCGTTGTGTGCCGACCATCATTGAAAACTATAAGAGTGCTAGCTTTCGGCTTCACCTAGTCTGAGGTCCGGCTTGGATGACCCGATCGTGACAATCTCAGAGGTGCTCCCTTTACTCCCTAGCCGAACAATCGGGAACGTAGGGGTAAACCCAGCTTGCAAATCGCTTAAGTCAATATGGTGCATATTGTGGCGTAATACACGAACAAGGAACGAAGACGTACAAGTATAATCATATGCAAGAGGAAAATCTTCATGAAGGAAGCCCCCAAATGAATTGGGTATTTCAATTTATGCGTCACAAACAAAGTTTGGACAAGGAAATTTTTACAAGCAACTTTTTCCAAAAAAGTATAATGCCTGGTCGGACCGAACACAAGTTAGAAATTAAAGCTTTGAGCATGAAAGTGACTTAGCTGGTTAATGTGTTCGGTATTGATGACGCGGTCCGATCTTGATGCGGGGCAAGGTTCCATCCCCCAAGCCGGTCCCGAGGTGGAGTTTCTTCATGCGCTTTACACCAATATGACCCAAACGACAGTGCCACAAATAAGTTGCACTATCATTATCAACTCTGCATCTTTTGGCTTCAACATTATGAATATGTGTATCACTACTATTGAGATTCAACACAAATAGACCACTCTTTAAGGGTGCATGACCATGAAAGATATTACTCATATAAGTAGAACAACCATTATTCTCAGATTTAAATGAATAACCGTCTCACATCAAACAAGATCCAGATATAATGTTCATGCTTAACGTTGGCACCAAATAACAATTATTTAGGTCTAAAACTAATCCCGAAGGTAGATGTAGAGGTAGCGTGTCGACGGCGATCACATAGACTTTGGAACCATTCCCCACGCGCATCATCACCTCGTCCTTAGCCAGTCTTCTCTTAATTTGTAGTCCCTGTTTCGAGTTGCAAATATTAGCAACAAAACCAGTATCAAATACCCAGGTGCTACTGCGAGCTCTAGTAAGGTACACATCAATAACATGTATATCACATATACCTTTGTTCACCTTGCCATCCTTCTTATCCGCCAAATACGTGGGGCAGTTCCGCTTCTAGTGACCAGTCCCTTTGCAGTAGAAGCACTCAGTCTTAGGCTTAGGTCCAGACTTGGGTTTCTTCTCTTGAGAAGCAACTTGTTTGTCGTTCTTCTTGAAGTTCCCTTTCTTCTTCCCTTTACCCTTTTTCTTGAAACTGGTGGTCTTGTTGACCATCAACACATGATATTCCTTCTTGATTTCTAGCTTCGCGGCTTTTAGCATTGCGAAAAGCTCGGGAATCGTCTTATCCATCCCTTGCATATTATAGTTCATCACGAAGCTCTTGTAGCTTGGTGGCAGTGATTGAAGAACTCTGTCAATGACACTATCAACGGGGAGATTAACTCCCATCTGAGTCAAGTGATTATGGTGAAGGAAATATGCCCTAGAGGCAATAATAAATGTTATTATTTTTATTTCCCTATATCATGATAAATGTTTATTATTCATGCTAGAATTGTATTACCCGGAAACATAATACTTGTGTGAATACATAGACAAATCAAACGTCACTAGTATGCCTCTACTTGACTAGCTCACTAAACAAAGATGGTTATGTTTCCTAACCATAGACATGTGTTGTCATTTGATTAAAGGGATCACATTATTAGGAGAATGATGTGATTGACATGACCCATTCCATTAGCTTAGCACCCGATCGTTTAGTATGTTGCTATTGCTTTCTTCATGACTTATACATGTTCCTATGACTATGAGATTATGCAACTCCCGTTTGCTGGAGGAACACTTTGTGTGCTACCAAACGTCACAACGTAACTGGGTGATTATAAAGGAGCTCTACAGGTGTCTCCAAAGGTACATGTTGGGTTGGCGTATTTCGAGATTAGGATTTGTCACTCCGATTGTCGGAGAGGTATCTCTGGGCCCTCTCGGTAATGCACATCACATAAGCCTTGCAAGCATTGCAACTAATGAGTTAGTTGCAAGATGATGTATTACGAAATGAGTAAAGAGACTTGCCGGTAACGAGATTGAACTAGGTATTGAGATACCGACGATCGAATCTCGGGCAAGTAACATACCGATGACAAAGGGAACAACATATGTTGTTATGCGGTCTGACCGATAAAGATCTTCGTAGAATATGTAGGAGCCAATATGAGCATCCAGGTTCCGCTATTGGTTATTGACCGGAGACGTGTCTCGGTCATGTCTACATTGTTCTCGAACCCGTAGGGTCCGCACGCTTAAGGTTTCGATGACAGTTATATTATGAGTTTATGAGTTTTGATGTACCGAAGTGAGTTCGGAGTCCCAGATGTGATCACAAACATAACGAGGAGTCTCGAAATGGTCGAGACATAAAGATTGATATATTGGACGGCTATATTTGGACACCGGAAGTGTTCTGGGTGTTTCAGAGAAAACCGGAGAGCCGGAGGGTTACCGGAACCCTACCGGGAGAAGTCATGGGCCATATGGGCCTTAGTGGAGAGAGAGAGGGGCAGCAAGGGTGGTCCGCACGCCTCCTCCCCCCTGGTCCGAATTGGACTAGGAGAGGGGGGGGGGGCGCCCCCCTTTCCTTCTCCCTCCCCACTTCCTCCCCCCTCCTAGTAGGAGTCCTACTCCTACTAGGAGGAGGACTCCTCCTTGGCGCGCCATAGGGCCGGCCGGCCTCCTCCCCTTGCTCCTTTATATACGGGGGCAGGGGGCACCCCTTGACACAAGTTGATCCACGTGATCATATTCTTAGCCATGTGCGGTGCCCCCTTCCACCATAATCCTCGATAATATTGTAGAGGTGCTTAGGCGAAGCCCTGCGACGATAGTACATCAAGATTGTCACCACGCCATCGTGCTGACAGAACTCTTCCCCGACACTTTGCTGGATCGGAGTCCAGGGATCGTCATCGAGCTGAATGTGTGCTAAAACTCGGAGGTGTCGTAGTTTCGGTGCTTGATCGGTCGGGCCGTGAAGACGTACGACTACATCAACCGCGTTGTGCTAACGCTTCTGCTGTCGGTCTACAAGGGTACGTAGATCACACTCTCCCCTCTCGTTGCTATGCATCACCATGATCTTGCGTGTGCGTAGGAATTTTTTTGAAATTACTACATTTCCCAACAGTGGCATCCGAGCCTAGGTTTTATGTGTTGATGTTATATGCACGAGTAGAACACAAGTGAGTTGTGGGCGATATAAGTCATACTGCTTACCAGCATGTCATACTTTGGTTCGGCGGTATTGTTGGATGAAGCGGCCCGGACCGATGTTACCCGTACGCTTACGCGAGACCGGTTCTCCTGACGTGCTTTGCACAACGGTGGCTAGCGGGTGACAGTTTCTCCAACTTTAGTTGAACTGAGTGTGGCTACGCCCGGTCCTTGCGAAGGTTAAAACAGCACCAACTTGACAAACTATCGTTGTGGTTTTGATGCGTAGGTAAGGTTGGTTCTTGCTTAAGCCCGTAGCAGCCACGTAAAACTTGCAACAACAAAGTAGAGGACGTCTAACTTGTTTTTGCAGGGCATGTTGTGATGTGATATGGTCAAGACATGATGCTAAATTTTATTGTATGAGATGATCATGTTTTGTAACCAAGTTATCGGCAACTGGCAGGAGCCATATGGTTGTCGCTTTATTGTATGCAATGCAATCGCGCTGTAATGCTTTACTTTATCACTAAGCGGTAGCGATAGTCGTGGAAGCATAAGATTGGCGAGACGACAACGATGCTACGATGGAGATCAAGGTGTCGCGCCGGTGGCGATGGTGATCATGACGGTGCTTCGAAGATGGAGATTGCAAGCACAAGATGATGATGGCCATATCATATCACTTATATTGATTGCATGTGATGTTTATCTTTTATGCATCTTATCTTGCTTTGATTGACGGTAGCATTTTAAGATGATCTCTCACTAATTATCAAGAAGTGTTCTCCCTGAGTATGCAACATTGCGAAAGTTCTTCGTGCTGAGACACCACATGATGATCGGGTGTGATAGGCTCTATGTTCAAATACAACGGGTGCAAAACAGTTGCACACGTAGAATACTTAGGTTATACTTGACGAGCCAAGCATATACAAATATGGCCTCGGAACACGGAGACCGAAAGGTCGAGCGTGAATCATATAGTAGATATGATCAACATAGCGATGTTCACCAATGAAACTACTCCATCTGGCAGAGCAAAGCTGATGACTACTTGATAGTTCAGTGTGCCATGCTTTATGGCTTAAAATCGGGACTTCAACGATGTTTTGAACATCATGGAGCATATGAGATGTTCCAGGAGTTGAAGTTAATATTTCAAGCAAATGCCCGGATTGAGAGATATGAAGTCTCCAATAAGTTCTATAGCTACAAGATGGAGGAGAACAGTTCTGTCAGTGAGCATATACTCAAAATGTCTGGGTATAATAATCACTTGATTCAATTGGGAGTTAATCTTCCAGATGATTGCGTCATTGACAGAATTCTCCAATCACTGCCACCAAGCTACAAGAGCTTCGTGATGAACTCTAATATGCAAGGGATGAATAAGACTATTCCCGAGCTCTTCGCAATGCTGAAAGCTGCGGAGGTAGAAATCAAGAAGGAGCATCAAGTGTTGATGGTCAATAAGACCACTAGTTTCAAGAAAAAGGGCAAAGGGAAGAAGAAGGGGAACTTCAAAAAGAACAGCAAGCAAGTTGCTACTCAAGAGAAGAAACCCAAACCTGGACCTAAGCCTGAAACTGGGTGCTTCTACTGCAAGCAGACTGGTCAGTGGAAGCGGAACTGCCCCAAGTATTTGGCGGATAAGAAGGATGGCAAGGTGAACAAAGGTATATGTGATATACATGTTATTGATGTGTACCTTACTAATGCTCGCAGTAGCACCTGGGTATTTGATACTGGTTCTGTTGCTACCATTTGCAACTCGAAACAGGGACTACGGATTAAGCGAAGATTGGCTAAGGACGAGGTGATGATGCGCGTGGGAAATGGTTCCAAAGTCGATGTGATCGCGGTCGGCACGCTACCTCTACATCTACCTTCGGGATTAGTATTAGACCTAAATAATTGTTATTTGGTGCCAGTGTTAAGCATGAACATTATATCTGGATCTTGTTTGATGCGAGACGGTTATTCATTTATATCAGAGAATAATGGTTGTTCTATTTATATGAGTAATAACTTTTATGGTCATGCACCCTTGAAGAGTGGTTTATTCTTATTAAATCTCCATAGTAGTGACACACATATTCATAATGTTGAAGCCAAAAGATGCAGAGTTAATAATGATAGTGCAACTTATTTGTGGCACTGCCGTTTGGGTCATATCGGTGTAAAGCGCATGAAGAAACTCCATACTGATGGGCTTTTGGAACCACTTGATTATGAATCACTTGGTACTTGTGAACCGTGCCTTATGGGTAAGATGACAACAACACCGTTCTCCGGTACAATGGAGAGAGAAACAGATTTGTTGGAAATCATACATATAGATGTATGTGGTCCGATGAATGTTGAGGCTCGTGGCGGATATCGTTATTTTCTCACCTTCACAGATGACTTAAGCAGATATGGGTATATCTACTTAATGAAACATAAGTCTGAAACATTTGAAAAGTTCAAAGAATTTCAGAGTGAAGTTGAAAATCATCGTAACAAGAAAATAAAATTCCTACGATCTGATCTAGGAGGAGAATATTTGAGTTACGAGTTTGGTGTACATTTAAAACAATGCGGAATAGTTTTGCAACTCATGCCACCCGGAACACCACAACGTAATGGTGTGTCCGAACGTCGTAATCGTACTTTACTTGATATGGTGCGATCTATGATGTCTCTTACTGATTTACCGCTATCATTTTGGGGTTATGCTCTAGAGACGGCCGCATTCATGTTAAATAGGGCACCATCAAAATCCATTGAGACGACGCCTTATGAACTATGGTTTGGCAAGAAACCAAAGTTGTCATTTCTGAAAGTTTGGGGTTGCGATGCTTATGTGAAAAAGCTTCAACCTGATAAGCTCGAACCAAAATCGGAGAAATGTGTCGTCATAGGATATCCAAAGGAAACTATTGGATACACCTTCTATCACAGATCCGAAGGCAAAACTTTTGTTGCTAAATTCGGAAACTTTCTAGAGAAGGAGTTTCTCTCGAAAGAAGTGAGTGGGAGGAAAGTAGAACTTGATGAGGTAACTGTACCTGCTCCCTTATTGGAAAGTAGTACAACACAGAAACCAGTTTCTGTGACACCTACACCAATTAGTGAGGAAGCTAATGATGATGATCATGAAGCTTCAGAACAAGATACTACTGAACCTCGTACATCAACCAGAGTAAGATCCACACCAGAGTGGTACGGTAATCCTGTTCTGGAAGTCATGCTACTAGATCATGATGAACCTACAAACTATGGAGAAGCGATGGTGAGCCCAGATTCCGCAAAATGGCTTGAAGCCATGAAATCTGAGATGGGATCCATGTATGAGAACAAAGTATGGACTTTGGTTGACTTGCCTAATGATCGGCAAGCAATTGAGAATAAATGGATCTTCAAGAAGAAGACTGATGCTGACGGTAATGTTACTGTCTACAAAGCTCGACTTGTCGCAAAAGGTTTTCGAAAAGTACAAGGGATTGACTACGATGAGACCTTCTCACCCGTAGCGATGCTTAAGTCTGTCCGAATCATGTTAGCAATTGCCGCATTTTATGATTATGAAATTTGGCAGATGGATGTCAAAACTGCATTCCTGAATGGATTTCTGCAAGAAGAGTTGAATATGATGCAGCCGGAAGGTTTTGTCGATCCAAAGGGAGCTAACAAAGTGTGCAAGCTCTAGCGATCCATTTATGGACTGGTGCAAGCCTCTCGGAGTTGGAATAAACACTTTGATAGTGTGATCAAAGCATTTGGTTTTGTATAGACTTTGGAGAAGCCTGTATTTACAAGAAAGTGAGTGGGAGCTCTGTAGCATTTCTGATATTATATGTAGATGACATATTACTAATCAGAAATGATATAGAATTTCTGGATAGCATAAAGGGATACTTGAATAAGAGTTTTTCAATGAAAGACCTCGGTGAACCTGCTTACATATTGGGCATTACTATCTATAGAGACAGATCTAGATGCTTAATTGGACTTTCACAAAGCACATACCTTGACAAAGTTTTGAAAAAGTTCAAAATGGATCAAGCAAAGAAAGGATTCTTGCCTGTGTTACAAGGTGTGAAATTGAGTAAGACTCAATGCCCGACCAATGCAGAAGATAGAGAGAAAATGAAAGATGTTCCCTATGCTTCAGCCATAGGCTCTGTCATGTATGCAATGATGTGTACCAGACCTGATGCGTGTCTTGCTATAAGTCTAGCAGGCAGGTACCAAAGTAATCCAGGAGTGGATCACTGGACAGCGGTCAAAAACATCCTGAAATACCTAAAAAGGACTAAGGATACGTTTCTCATATATGGAGGTGACAAAGAGCTCATCATAAATGGTTACGTTGATGCAAGCTTTGACACTGATCCAGACGATTCTAAATCGCAAACCGGATACGTGTTTACATTAAATGGTGGAGCTGTCAGTTGGTGCAGTTCTAAACAAAGCGTTGTGGCGGGATCTACATGTGAAGCAGAGTACATAGCTGCTTCGGAAGCAGCAAACGAAGGAGTCTGGATGAAGGAGTTCATATCCGATCTAGGTGTTATACCTAGTGCATCGGGTCCAATGAAAATCTTTTGTGACAATACTGGTGCAATTGCCTTGGCAAAGGAATCCAGATTTCACAAGAGAACCAAGCACATCAAGAGACACTTCAATTCCATCCGGGATCTATTCCAGGTGGGAGACATAGAGATTTGCAAGATACATACGGATCTGAATGTTGCAGACCCATTGACTAAGCCTCTTCCACGAGCAAAACATGATCAGCACCAAAGCTCCATGGGTGTTAGAATCATTACTATGTAATCTAGATTATTGACTCTAGTGCAAGTGGGAGACTGAAGGAAATATGCCCTAGAGGCAATAATAAATGTTATTATTTTTATTTGCTTATATCATGATAAATGTTTATTATTCATGCTAGAATTGTATTATCCGGAAACATAATACTTGTGTGAATACATAGACAAACCAAACGTCACTAGTATGCCTCTACTTGACTAGCTCATTAATCAAAGATGGTTATGTTTCCTAACCATAGACATGTGTTGTCATTTGATTAACGGGATCACATTATTAGGAGAATGATGAGATTGAACTAGGTATTGAGATACCGATGATCGAATCTCGGGCAAGTAACATACCGATGACAATGGGAACAACGTGTGTTGTTATGCCGTCTGACCGATAAAGATCTTCGTAGAATATGTAGGAGCCAATATGAGCATCCAGGTTCCGCTATTGGTTATTGACCGGAGACGTGTCTCGGTCATGTCTACATTGTTCTCGAACCCGTAGGGTCCGCACGCTTAAGGTTTTGATGACAGTTATATTATGAGTTTACGAGTTTTGATGTACCGAAGTTAGTTCAGAGTCTCGGATGTGATCACGGACATAACGAGGAGTCTCGAAATGGTCGAGACATAAAGATTGATGTATTGGACGGCTATATTCGGACACCGGAAGTGTTCCGGGTGATTTCGGAGAAAATCGGAGAGCCGGAGGGTTACCGGAACCCTACCGGGAGAAGTAATGGGCCATATGGGCCTTAGTGGAGAGAGAGAGGGGAAGCCAGGGTGGGCCGCCCGCCTCCTCCACCCTGGTCCGAATTGGACTAGGAGAGGGGGGGCGGCGCCCCCTTTCCTTCTCCCTCCCCACTTCCTTCCCCCTCCTAGTAGGAGTCCTACTCCTACTAGGAGGAGGACTCCTCCTTGGCGCGCCATAGGGCCGGCCGGCCTCCTCCCCTTGCTCCTTTATATACGGGGGCTAGGGGCACCCCTAGACACAAGTTGATCCACGTGATCATATTCTTAGCCGTGTGCGGTGCCCCCTTCCACCATAATCCTCGATAATATTGTAGCGGTGCTTAGGCGAAGCCCTGCGACGGTAGTACATCAAGATTATCACCACGCCGTCGTGCTGACAGAACTCTTCCCTGACACTTTGCTGGATCGGAGTCCGGGGATCGCCATCGAGCTGAACGTGTGCTAAAACTCGGAGGTGCCGTAGTTTTCGGTGCTTGATCGGTCGGGTCGTGAAGACGTGCGACTACATCAACCGCGTTGTGCTAACACTTCCGCTGTCGGTCTACAAGGGTACGTAGATCACACTCTCCCCTCTCGTTTCTATGCATCACCATGATCTTGCGTGTGCGTAGGATTTTTTTTGAAATTACTACGTTTCCCAACATATGGTACCCAGACATTCTGAGTATATGTTCACTGACAGAACTATTCTCCTCCATCTTGCAGCTGTAGAACTCATTGGAGACTTCATATCTCTCAATCCGGGCATTTGCTTGAAATATTAACTTCAACTCCTGGAACATCTCATATGCTCCATGACATTCAAAACGTCGTTGAAGTCCCGGTTCTAAGCCATAAAGCATGGTACACCGAACTACTAAGTAGTCATCAGCTTTGCTCTTCCAGACGTTCATAACATCTGGCGTTGCTCCTGCAGCGGGTTTGGCACCCAGCGGTGCTTCCGGGACGTAATTCTTCTGTGCAGCAATGAGGATAATCCTCAAGTCACGGACCTAGTCTGTGTAATTGCTACCATCATCTTTCAACTTTGCTTTCTCAAGGAACGCATTAAAATTCAACGGAACAACATCACGGGCCATCTATCTACAATAACATAGACAAGCAAAATACTATCAGGTACTAAGTTCATGATAAATTTAAGTTCAATTAATCATATTACTTAAGAACTCCCACTTAGATAGACATCCCTCTAATCATCTAAGTGATCACGTGATCCATATCAACTAAACCATAACCGATCATCATGTGAAATGGAGTAGTTTTCAATGGTGAACATCATTATGTTGATCATATCTACTATATGATTCACGCTCGACCTTTCGGTCTCAGTGTTCCGAGGCCATATCTGCATATGCTAGGCTCGTCAAGTTTAACCCGAGTATTCTACGTGTGTAAAACTGTCTTACACCTATTGTAGATGAACGTTGAGCTTATCACACCTGATCATCACGTGGTGTCTCGGCACGACGAACTTTGGCAACGGTGCATACTCAGGGAGAACACTTTTACCTTGAAATTTAGTGAGAGATCATCTTATAATGCTACCGTCAAATAAAGCAGAATAAGATGCATAAAGGATAAACATCACATGCAATCAATATAAGTGATATGATATGGCCATCATCATCTTGTGCCTTTGATCTCCATCTCCAAAGCACCGTCATGATCACCATTGTCACCGGCGCGACACATTGATCTCCATCGTAGCATCATTGTCGTCTCGCCAACTATTGCTTCTACGACTATCGCTACCGATTAGTGATAAAGTAAATCAATTATAGGGCGATTGCATTGCATACAATAATGCGACAAGCATATGGCTCCTGCCAGTTGCCGATAACTTTGTTACAAAACATGATCATCTCATACAATAAATATAGCATCATGTCTTGACCATATCACATCACAACATGCCCTGCAAAAACAAGTTAGACGTCCTCTACTTTGTTGTTGCAAGTTTTATGTGGCTGCTACGGGCTGAGCAAGAACCGTTCTTACCTACGCATCAAAACCACAACGATAGTTCGTCAAGTTAGTGTTGTTTTAACCTTCGCAAGGACCGGGCGTAGCCATACTCGGTTCAACTAAAGTTGGAGAAACTGACACCCGCCAGCCACCTGTGTGCAAAGCATGTCGGTAGAACCAGTCTCGCGTAAGCGTACGCATAATGTCGGTCTGAGCCGCTTCATCCAGCAATACCGCCGAACCAAAGTATGACATGATGGTAAGTAGTATGACTTGTATCGCCCACAACTCACTTGTGGTCTACTCGTGCATATAACATCTACGCAATAACCTGGATCTGATACCACTGTTGGGGAACGTAGTAATTTCAAAAAAATTCCTACGCACACGCAAGATCATGGTGATGCATAGCAACGAGAGGGGAGAGTGTCGTCCACGTACCCTCGTAGACCGTTAAGCGGAAGCATTATAACAACGCGGTTGATGTAGTCATACGTCTTCACGATCGACCGATCCTCAGCACCGAACGTACAACACCTCCATGTTCAACACACGTTCAGCTCGGTGACGTCCCGCGAACTCACGATCCAGTAGAGCTCGGGGAAGAGTTTCGTCAGCACGACGGCGTGGTGACGATGTTGATGAAGTTATCGACACAGGGCTTGCCTAAGCACTGCTACGATATAACCGAGGTGGATTATGGTGGAGGGGGGCACCGCACACGGCTAAGAGATCAATAGATCAATTGTTGTGTCTATGGGGTGCCCCCTGCCCCCGTATATAAAGGAGCTAGTGGGGGAGGCGGCCAGCTAGGAGGAGGGCGCGCCAAAGGGGGGAGTCCTACTCCCACCGGGAGTAGGACTCCCACTTTTCCTAGTTGGAGTAGGAGTGGAGAAGGAAGCGAGAGAAGAGCGAAGGAAAGGGAGGCGCCACCCCCCTCCTTGTCCAATTCGGACTAGAGGGGGAGGGGGGCACGGCTGCCCTTGGCCGCCCCTCCTCTTCTCCCACTAAGGCCCATTAGGCCCAATATACTCCCCGGGGGGTTCCGGAAACCCCCCGGTACTCCGGTAAATGTCCGAAACCTTTCCGGTATCCGAACATAGTCATCCAATATATCTATTTTTATGTCTCGACCATTTTGAGACTCCTCGTCATGTCCGTGATCATATCCGGGACTCCGAACAACCTTCGGTACATCGAAACACAAAACTCATAATACTGATTGTCACAGAACTTTAAGCATGCGGACCCTACGGGTTTGAGAACTATGTAGACATGACCGAGACACGTCCCTGGTCAATAACCAATAGCAGAACGTGGGTGCTCATATTGGTTCCTACATATTCTACGAAGATCTTTATCAGTCAAACCGCATAACAACATACATTGTTCCCTTTGTCGTCGTAATGTTACTTGCCCGAGATTCGATCGTCGGTATCTCAATACCTAGTTCAATCTCATTACCGGCAAGTCTCTTTACTCGTTCTGTAATGCAACATCCCGCAACTAAGTCATTAGTCACATTGCTTGCAAGGCTTATAGTGATGTGCATTACCGAGAGGGCCCAGAGATACCTCTCTGACAATCGGAGTGACAAATCCTATTCTTGATCTATGCCAACACCACGAACACCATCGGAAACACTCGTAGAGCACCTTTATAATCACCTAGTTACATTGTGACGTTTGGTAGCACACAAATTGTTCCTCCGGTATCCGGGAGTTGCATCATAGTCATAGGAACATGTATAAGTCATGAAGAAAGCAATAGCAGTAAACTTAAACAATCGAGTGCTAAGCGAACAAAATGGGTCAAGTCAATCACATCGTTCTCCTAATGATGTGATCCCGTTGATCAAATAACAACTCATGTCCATGGCTAGGAAACTTAACCATCTTTGATCAATGAGCTAGTCAAGTAGAGGCATACTAGTGACACTTTGTTTGTCTATATATTCACACATGTATTATGTTTCCGGTTAATACAATTCTTGCATGAATAATAAACATTTATCATGAAATAAGGAAATAAACAATAACTTTATTATTGCCTCTAGGGCATATTTCCTTCATATGTGTGCTTCGGAAGGGAAAGAATGATCAATGCCTCAACTTGTCATAACAAGTATGCCGCTCGAAAGATGAGGTGATTCTGGTCAAAGTCGATATAAGGATCACCGAAAACGGATGCACGGTGTGCAAATGACAAGCAAAACAAGAATGACGCAAATCTGCGATTAACAGCATGATAGCACTTAGAATGTAACAAGAAACTAAGCTATTGCACTCCAACATAGCAACAAAGCATATGAGCATAAAGTACACATGAAGCTTTAAAAATCATGAACACTGAGCTCCTGCTAGTTCTCACTATAACAAGCTCAAAATAGCATGGCAAAATTGCAAATGATATCAGCTTCACAGACTTAGAGAAAATACTAAACATGTCAAAATAGCATCAGGAAGCAATATTTAGAGCAAGCAAACAACATGCTACAGAATCTTATCATGGCAAACAAAGGCATGGCATGCTAGTTATAAACACATAGAACAAAACTCCCGTACTGATCTTTAACCAAAGAGGCATGGAAAATGATGTGGCACCCACGCAAACATGGCAAGCTATATAATCAGTTTCCGACTTGGTAGAAAAACAGAGCATGGCAGGAACAGATTCTTGATAGCAACTTTACAAGCTCATGCCACTCACCAAAAAGCATTTCATGGCATAGCAAGGTAACAAAAAGTAAGCAAGCATGTTCAAGAAGTTAAACATGGCAAGAGAAAGTTCATAGGGTACATGCATCAGTAGCAAAACACATGGCAATATTGATTAACATGTTAACAATCTGCCAGGAATAATATTTTAAAAAAATAGAGCATGATAATGAAAAGATACGCTACTCCATAATTGCAACCAGAGGCATGAATGGATATAGTAATACCACATCTTCAAAACATGTATACTGCACTATCTCAAAATGTGCATGGTTCTCATGGTAGCAACAAGTTTACATGGCATCAAAATGTAACAGGAAAAGGACTTGGCAAAACTACTAAGTGTCTGAAATCAGCAACATTATGAAGCCTACTTTGCATGCTTGTGCTAGTCACCATATAGATCACAAAAATACAAGACTTGCACCCCTATAAATATGGCATGCGGGAGCTCACAGAACATGTACACATCATGCTCATAGAATGGACACTCGAAATGCAACGAAAATGACAAATCGTCAAGTTCTGTTAACTTCCAGCAGACAACATTTTATAGCACTCTTGCAATGATGCTAATGGCAACAATATGGATAGTAACATGACACTAACATGAAGATATCAATGAAACGAACATTTTGATATATCATATGCATGATTCGGAGCACCGAGCACGGAGATGTGACATTATGAACAGGGCCTCATAATGTAAGAATTTCAAGGACTTAGTAGAAATTTTACCCCGCGAGATCGGATCTAGGGTTTCGGCTCTCGAACCGAGGTTCGCCGGGATTTATGTCGGAATTGGAGAGGACGGTGGCCGGAGTCATCGCCGGTGAGCGAGGCAAGGCGGAGGGTGGCGGATCCGGCGAGAGGAGGCAGCGGAGGACGGCGGGGCGACACGGGTGGCGCCGGTGAAGTGCGGCGAGGCGGTGCAGGTTGGTCGGCGGTGGAGGCGCGGCAGGGCGGCGACGCGCAGTCGGCGGCGGCGGCGGAGGAGCGCGGCGAGCGGACGTAGGAGCGCGGCGGGAGGAGGCGTGCGGTGGTGCACGACGACCGGGCCACGGGGGTCGGCCTCGGGCCTGAGCGGGCCGGCGGCGTGGGAGGCGGTGGCGGCCATGTGGCATGACGGGAGAGGCTACGGGCATGATGGCGGACGCGTCCGGCGCTGTCCGGACGTGTCCGGCGCGAAGAGAGGAGCGGGGCTAGGGTTTGGACTGCGGAATTTTCGGGGAGAGACACATATATATAGGTAGAGGGAGCTAGGAGAGTCCAAATGAGGTGCGGTTTTTGTTGGAAATATGCTCTAGAGGCAATAATAAATTGGTTATTATTATATTTCCTTGTTCATGATAATCGTTTATTATCCATGCTAGAATTGTATTGATAGGAAACTCAGATACATGTGTGGATACATAGACAACACCATGTCCCTAGTAAGCCTCTAGTTGACTAGCTCGTTGATAATAGATGGTTGCGGTTTCCTGACCATGGACATTGGATGTCGTTGATAACGGGATCACATCATTAGGAGAATGATGTGATGGACAAGACCCAATCCTAAGCCTAGCACAAAGATCGTGTAGTTCGTATGCTAAAGCTTTTCTAATGTCAAGTATCATTTCCTTAGACCATGAGATTGTGCAACTCCCGGATACCGTAGGAATACTTTGGCTGTGCCAAAGTCACAACGTAACTGGGTGGCTATAAAGGTGCACTACGGGTACCTCCGAAAGTGTCTGTTGGGTTGACACGAATCGAGACTGGGATTTGTCACTCCGTGTGACGGAGAGGTATCTCTGGGCCCACTCGGCAGGACATCATCATAATGTGCACAATGTGATCAAGGAGTTGATCACGGGATGATGTGTTACAGAATGAGTAAAGAGACTTGCCGGTAACGAGATTGAACAAGGTATCGGGATACCGACGATCGAATCTCGGGCAAGTATCGTACCGCTAGACAAAGGGAATTGTATACGGGATTGATTAAGCCCTTGACATCGTGGTTCATCTGATGAGATCATCGTGGAACATGTGGGAGCCAACATGGGTATCCAGATCCCGCTGTTGGTTATTGACCGGAGAGGTGTCTCGGTCATGTCTGCATGTTTCCCGAACCCGTAGGGTCTACACACTTAAGGTTCAATGACGCTAGGGTTATAAGGAATAGATATACGTGGTTACCGAATGTTGTTCAGAGTCCCGGATGAGATCCCGGACGTCACGAGGAGTTCCGAAATGGTCCAGAGGTAAAGATTTATATATGGGAAGTCCTGTTTTGGTCACCGGAAAGGTTTCGGGTTTTATCGGTAACGTACCGGGACCACCGGGAGGGTCCCGGGGGTCCACCAAGTGGGGCCAGAAGCCCCGGAGGGCTGCATGGGCCAAGTGTGGGAGGGGACCAGCCCCAGGTGGGCTGGTGCGCCCCCCCACAATGGCCCAAGGCGCCTAAGGGGAGGAGGGGGGGCAAACCCTAAGGGTAGATGGGCCTTAGGGCCCATGCCTGGTGCGCCTCCCTCTCCCCCTCCACCTGGCCGCCACCCAGATGGGATCTGGGGGCTGCTGCCACCCTAGGGAGGGAACCCTAGGTGGGGGCGCAGCCCCTCCCCTCCCCCTATATATACTTGAGGTCTGGGATGCCCAAGACACACGAGTTCCTCTCCTTCTTGGCGCAGCCCTACCCCTCTCCCTCCTCGTCTCTTGCGGTGCTTGGCGAAGCCCTGCTGGAGTACCACGCTCCTCCACCACCACCACGCCGTTGTGCTGCTGCTGGATGGAGTCTTCTTCAACCTCTCCCTCTCTCCTTGCTGGATCAAGGCATGGGAGACGTCACCGGGCTGTACGTGTGTTGAACGCGGAGGTGCCGTCCGTTTGGCACTAGGATCTCCGGTGATTTCGATCACGACGAGTACGACTCCTTCAACCCCGTTCTCTTGAACGCTTCCGCTTAGCGATCTACAAGGGTATGTAGATGCACTCTCCTTCCCCTCGTTGCTGGTTTCTCCATAGATAGATCTTGGTGACACGTAATTAAATTTTGAATTTCTGCTACGTTCCCCAATAGTGGTATCAGAGCCAGGTTTATTGCGTAGATTCTATGCACGAGTAGAACACAAAGTAGTTGTGGGCATTGATTTTGTTCAATATGCTTACCGTTACTAGTCCAATCTTGATTCGGTGGCATTGTGGGATGAAGCGGCCCGGACCGACCTTACACGTACTCTTACGTGAGATTGGTTCCATCGACTGACATGCACTAGTTGCATAAGGTGGCTAGCGGGTGTCTGTCTCTCCCACTTTAGTCGGATCGGATTTGATGAAAAGGGTCCTTATGAAGGGTAAATAGCAATTGGCATATCACGTTGTGGTTTTTGCGTAGGTAAGAAATGTTCTTGCTAGAAACCCATAGCAGCCACGTAAAACATGCAAACAACAATTAGAGGACGTCTAACTTGTTTTTGCAGGGTATGCTATGTGATGTGATATGGCCAAAGGATGTGATGAATGATATATGTGATGTATGAGATGATCATGTTCTTGTAATAGGAATCACGACTTGCATGTCGATGAGTATGACAGCCGGCAGGAGCCATAGGAGTTGTCTTAATTTATTTATGACCTGCGTGTCAACATAAACGTCATGTAATTACTTTAATTTATTGCTAACCGTTAGCTATAGTAGTAGAAGTAATAGTTGGCGAGACAACTTCATGAAGACACGATGATGGAGATCATGATGATGGAGATCATGGTGTCATGCCGGTGACTATGATGATCAAGGAGCCCCAAAGATGGAGATCAAAAGGAGCAATATGATATTGGCCATATCATGTCACTATTTGATTGCATGTGATGTTTATCATGTTTTTTGCATCTTGTTTACTTAGAACGACGGTAGTAAGTAAGATGATCCCTCATAATAATTTCAAGAAGGTGTTCCCCCTAACTGTGCACCGTTGCGACAGTTTGTTGTTTCGAAGCACCACGTGATGATCGGGTGTGATAGATTCTAACGTTCACATACAACGGGTGTAAGACAGATTTACACACGCGAAACACTTAGGTTGACTTGACGAGCCTAGCATGTACAGACATGGCCTCGGAACACAAGAGACCGAAAGGTCGAGCATGAGTCTTATGGTAGATACGATCAACATGAAGATGTTCACCGATGATGACTAGTCCGTCTCACGTGATGATCGGACACGGCCTAGTTGACTTGGATCATGTAATCACTTAGATGACTAAAGGGATGTCTATCTGAGTGGGAGTTCATAAGATGAACTTAATTATCCTGAACATAGTCAAAAGGTCTTCACAAATTATGTCGTAGCTCGCGCTTCAGTTCTACTGTTTAGATATGTTCCTAGAGAAAATTTAGTTGAAAGATGATAGTAGCAATTATGCGGACTAGGTCCGTAAACTGAGGATTGTCCTCATTGCTTCATAGAAGGCCTATGTCCTTAATGCACCGCTCAGTGTGCTGAGCCTCGAATGTCGTCTGTGGATGTTGTGAACATCTGACATACACATTTTGATAACTATGTGATAGTTCAGTTAAACGGTTTAGAGTTGAGGTACCGAAGACGTTTTGAAACGTCGCGAAACATATGATATGTTTCGAGGGCTGAAATTGGGATTTCAGGCTCGTGCCCACGTCAAGAGGTATAAGACCTCCGACGATTTTCTTAGCCTGCAAACTAAGGGAGAAAAGCTCAATTGTTGAGCTTGTGCTCAGATTGTCTGAGTACAACAATCATTTGAATCGAGTGGGAGTTGATCTTCCAGATGAGATAGTGATATTTCTCCGAAGTCATTACCACCAAGCTGCTAGAGCTTCGTGATGAACTATAATATATCAGGGACATATATGATGATCCTTGAGATATTCGCGATGTTTGACACCACAAAAGTAGAAATCAAGAAGGAGCATCAATTGTTGATGGTTGGTGAAACCACTAGTTTCAAGAAGGGCAAGGGAAAAAAGGGATGCTTCATGAAACGGCAAATCAGCTGCTGCTCTAGTGAAGAAACCCAAGGTTGAACCCAAACCCGAGACTAAGTGCTTCTGTAATAAGGGGAACAGCCACTGGAGCAGAATTACCCTAGATACTTGGTAGATGAGAAGGCTGGCAAAGTCGATAGAAGTATATTGGATATACATTGTGTTAATGTGTACTTTACTAGTACTCCTAGTAGCACCATGGTATTAGATACCGGTTCGGTTGCTAAATGTTAGTAAACTCGAAATAAAAAGCTATGGAGTAAACGGAGACTAGCTAAAGGTGAGCTGGCGATATGTGTTGGAAGTTTTTCCCAAGCTTGATGTGATCAAGCATCGCACGCTCCCTCTACCATCGAGATTGGTGCTTGCGTTGAGCATAGACATGATTGTATTATGTCTGTCACAATACGGTTATTCGTTCAAGGAGAATAATGGTTACTCTGTTTATTTGAATAATGCCTTCAATGGTCTTGCACCTAAAATGAATGGTTTATTGAATCTCGATCGTAGTGATACACACGTTCATGCCAAAAAGATATAAGATAGTAATGATAGTACCACCTACTTGTGGCACTACCACGTAAGTCATATCGGTATAAAATGCATGAAGAAGCTCCATGTTGATGGATCTTTGGGCTCACTCGTTTTGAAAAGTTTGAGACATGCGAACCATGTCTATTGGTGTATATGCGTGAAGAAACTCCATGCAAATGGACCGTTTGGACTCACTTGATTTTAAATCACCTGAGACATGCAAATCATACCACATGGGCAAGATGACTGAAAGCCTCGTTTTCAGTAAAATGGAACTAGAAAGCAACTTGTTGGAAGTAATACATTTTGATGTGTGCAGTCCAATGAGTGCTGAGGCGTGTAGTGGATATCGTTATGTTCTTACTTCAAAAATGATTTGAGTAGATGTTGAGTATATTTACTTGATGAATCACGAGTCTGAATTATTGAAAGGTTCAAGTAATTTCAAGGTGAAGTTGAAAGATCGTCATGACAAGAGGATAAAATATCTATGATATGATCATAGAGATGAATATATGAATTACGAGTTTGGCACAGAATTAAGATATTGTGGAAATTGTTTCACAACTAATACAGCCTGGAACACCATACTGTGATGGTGTGTCCGAACATCATAACTGCACCCTATTGGATATGATGCATACCATGATGTCTCTTATCGAATTACCATGATAGTTTATGGGTTAGGCATTAGAGACAACCACATTCACTTTAAATAGGGCACCACGTAATTCCGATGAGATGACACTGTATGAACTATGGTTTAGAGAAACCTAAGCTGTCATTTCTTAAAAGTTTGGGGCTGCGACGCTTATGTGAAAAAGTTTCAGGCTGATAAGCTCGAACCCAAAGCGGATAAATGCATCTTCATAGGACACCCAAAACAGTTGGGTATACCTCCTGTCTCAGATCCGAAAGCAATAAGGGATTGTTTCTAGAATCGGGTCCTTTCTCGAGGAAAAGTTTCTCTCGAAGGAATTGAGTGGGAGGATGGTGGAGACTTGATGAGGTTATTGAACCGTCACTTCAACTAGTGTATAGCAGGGCACAAAGAGTTGTTCCTATGGCACCTACACCAATTGAAGTGGAAGCTTATGATATTGATCATGAGACTTCAGATCAAGTCACTCCCAAACCTCGTAGGATGACAAGGATGCGTACTACTTCAGAGTGGTACGTAATCCTGTCTTGGAAGTCATGTTGCTAGACAACAATGAACCTACGAGCTATGGAGAAGCGATGGTGGGCCCGGTTTCCGATAAATGGCTCGAGGCCATAAAATCCGAGAGAGTATCCATGTATGAAAACAAAGTGTAGACTTTGGCAGAACGGCTCGATGGTCGTAAGGCTGTTGAGTACAGATGGATTTTTAAAAGGAAGACGGACAATGATGGTAAATGTCACCATTAAGAAACCTTGACTTGTCGTTAAGATGTTTTCCGATAAGTTCAAGGAGTTGACTACGATGAGACTTTCTCACTCGTAGCGATGCTAAGAGTCTGTTGGAATTATATTAGCATTATTTATGAAATCTTGCAGATAGGATGTCAAACATTGTTTCCTCGATGATTTTATTGAGGAAAGGTTGTATGTGATACAACCGGAAGGTTTTGTCAATCCTGAAAGATGCTGATAAGTATGCAAAGCTCCAGCAATCCTTCTAAGGACTGGAGTAAGCATCTTGGAGTTGGAATGTATGCTTTGATGAGATGATCAAAGATTTTGGGTGTATACAAAGTTTATGAGAAACTTGTATTTCCAAAGAAGTGAGTGGGAGCACTATAGAATTTCTGATGAATATATGTTGTTGACATATTGTTGATCAGAAATGACGTGGGATTTCTGGAAAGCATATAGGGTTATTTGAAAGTGTTTTTCAATGGAAAGCCTGGATTAAGCTACTTGAACATTGAGCATCAAGATCTATAAGGATAGATCAAAATGCTTAATGGTACTTTCAAATGAGCACATACCTTGACATGATCTTGAAGGTGTTCAAGATGGATCAGTCAAAGAACGAGTTCTTGCCTGAGTTGTAAGGTATGAAGTTAAGACTTAAAGCTCGACCGCGGCAGAAGAAAGAGGAAGGACGAAGGTCGTCCCCTATGCTTTTGTCATAGGCTCTATACGGTATGCCATGCTGAGTACCGCACCTGATGTGTGCCTTGCCACATATCTGGCAAGAGGGTACAAAGGTAATCTAGGAGTAGATCACCAGATAGCGGTCTAAATTATTCTTAGAGTAATAAGGATATGTTTCTCGGTTATGGAGGTGATAAAGAGTTCGACGTAAGAGTTACGTCGATGCAAGCTTAACACCTATCCGGATAGCTCTGAGTAGAGATACCGGATACGTATAATGGAGCAACAATTTAGAATAGCTCCAAGTAGAACAGTTATTTGAAATGGCTCCAAATGTAGCGTAGTAGTTGCATCTACAAGATGACATAGAAATTTGCGAAGTACATACGGATCTGAATGTTGCAGACCCGTTGACTGAAACCTCTCTCACAAGCATAACATGATCAAACCCAGAACTCTTTGGGTGTTGGTCACATGGGGATGTGACCTTGAGTGTTAATCACATATCGATGTGAACTGGATTATTGACTCTAGTGCAAGTGGGAGACTGTTGGAAATATGCTCTAGAGGCAATAATAAATTGGTTATTATTATATTTCCTTGTTCATGATAATCGTTTATTATCCATGCTAGAATTGTATTGATAGGAAACTCAGATACATGTGTGGATACATAGACAACACCATGTCCCTAGTAAGATTCTAGTTGACTAGCTCGTTGATCAATAGATGGTTGCGGTTTCCTGACCATGGACATTGGATGTCGTTGATAACAGGATCACATCATTAGGAGAATGATGTGATGGACAAGACCCAATCCTAAGCCTAGCACAAAGATCGTGTAGTTCGTATGCTAAATCTTTTCTAATGTCAAGTATCATTTCCTTAGACCATGAGATTGTGCAACTCCCGGATACCGTAGGAATACTTTGGGTGTGCCAAACATCACAACGTAACTGGGTGGCTATAAAGGTGCACTACGGGTATCTCCGAAAGTGTCTGTTGGGTTGACACAAATCGACACTGGGATTTGTCACTCCGTGTGATGGAGAGATATCTCTGGGCCCACTCGGCAGGACATCATCATAATGTGCACAATGTGATCAAGGAGTTGATCACGGGATGATGTGTTACAGAACGAGTAAAGAGACTTGTCGGTAACGAGATTGAACAAGGTATCGGGATACCGACGATCGAATCTCGGGCAAGTATCGTACCGCTAGACAAAGGGAATTGTATACGGGATTGATTAAGTCCTTGACATCGTGGTTCATCCAATGAGATCATCATGGAACATGTGGGAGCCAACATGGGTATCCAGATCCCGCTATTGGTTATTGACCGGAGAGGTGTCTCGGTCATGTCTGCATGTTTCCCGAACCCGTAGGGTCTACACACTTAAGGTTCGATGACGCTAGGGTTATAAGGAATAGATATACGTGGTTACCGAATGTTGTTCGGAGTCCCGGATGAGATCCCGAACGTCACGAGGAGTTCCGGAATGGTCCGGAGGCAAAGATTTATATATGGGAAGTCATGTTTTGGTCACCGGAAAGGTTTCGGGTTTTATCGGTAACGTACCGGGACCACCGGGAGGGTCCCGGGGGTCCACCAAGTGGGGCCACAAGCCCCGGAGGGTTGCATGGGCCAAGTGTGGGAGGGGACCATCCCTAGGTGGGCTGGTGCGCCCCCCCCACAAGGGCCCAAGGCGCCTAAGGGGAGGAGGGGGGCAAACCCTAAGGGTAGATGGGCCTTAGGGCCCATGCCTGGTGCGCGTCCCCTCCCCCTATATATACTTGAGGTTTGGGATGCCCAAGACACACGAGTTCCTCTCCTTCTTGGCGCAGCCCTACCCCTCTCCCTCCTCGTCTCTTGCGGTGCTTGGCGAAGCCCTGCTGGAGTACCACGCTCCGCCACCACCACCACGCCGTTGTGCTGCTGCTGGATGGAGTCTTCCTCAACCTCTCCCTCTCTCCTTGCTGGATCAAGGCATGGGAGACGTCACCGGGCTGTACGTGTGTCGAACGCGGAGGTGCCGTCCATTTGGCACTAGGATCTCCGGTGATTTGGATCACGACGAGTACGACTCCTTCAACCCCGTTCTCTTGAACGCTTCCGCTTAGCGATCTACAAGGGTATGTAGATGCACTCTCCTTCCCCTCGTTGCTGGTTTCTCCATAGATAGATCTTGGTGACACGTAAGAAAATTTTGAATTTCTGCTACGTTCCCCAATAGTTTTTGCCCACATGATCATGATACAATGGTGGAGAGCATGGAGGGGGTTTAGATGGGTTAGTGGCTGTTTTGGAGGGGTGTTGGGCTGCAACACAAGAGAGGCTTTTGCGGTTACCCGGTTAACCGTTGGGGCATCAAACGACCTCCAAATGGAATGAAATTTGGAAGGCGGTCTAAGATGTACCAATGCCACTTGACAAATCTCGACCCATTCCGAGAACGTTTTTCTCCCGCTCACGAAAAGAGATTAGAGGGGTGCAATGGGTACACAACAGAGTGTCGGATTGCGAAACGGACAACGGGAAAATGCGCTGATGCATGGGACGAACATGAATGCAACTGAGATGCACATGATGACATGAGATGAAATGCATGACATGAGCAAAATGTAAAACAAAGACAAAAACCCAACCATGAAGGAATATCATATGACATAGCCGAAAATGGCAAGAGTCGGAGTTACAAATATGGAAAGTTACATCCGGGGTGTTACAACACTCCACCACTACAAGAGGATCTCATCCCGAGATTTAGGATTGAAAGAACTCCGGATATTCGGAACGGAGGTGATCCTTGCGTTCCCAGGTGGCTTCTCGGTCTGAATGGTGTGACCACTTCACTTTCAGGAATTTGATTGACTTGTTGCGAGTCTTGCGCTCGGTTTCTTCAAGAATAGCAACGGGATGCTCATGATAAGACAAATCTTCTTGGAGGTTAATCTCTTCGAAGTTGATAGTGCGCTCGGGGGTCTTGAAGCACTTGCGAAGGTGTGACATGTGAAACACATCGTGCACATTTGCAAAGTTGGACGGAAGCTCAAGTTGATATGCGAGGTTGTCTCTTTTGCCAATGATCTTGAAAGGGGCCACGTATCTAGGGGAAAGCTTCCCTTTGATACCGAAGCGACGAGTGCTTTTTATTGGAGAGACGCGGAGGTAGACATGGTCTCCGATCTCGAAAGCCAAGTCACGGTGCTTGCTATCATAGTAACTCTTCTGGCGCGATTGCGTGGCTTTGAGATTTTCATGGATAACTTTACACATTTCTTCAGCTTCTGTGATCAAGTCGTTGCCAAGAAGTTGGCATTCACCAGTCTCGGACCAATTGAGAGGAGTATGACACTTTCTGCCATATAGAATTTTGAATGGGGCCTTGCCCGAACTTGCTTGGAAGCTGTTGTTGTAGGAGAACTCGGCATATGGAAGACAATCTTCCCACTTCATAACGAAAGAGATGACACAAGCCTTGAGCATATCTTCGAGAATTTTATTGACTCGCTCGACTTGCCCACTTGTTTGAGGATGGAAAACTGTGCTGAAGCGAATGTTGGTGCCCATGGCCTTCTGGAAGGAGTCCGAGAATTTAGATTTGAAAATGCTTCCGCGGTCTGAAGAGATCAATTGCGGAATACCATGCAAGGAGACAATCTTGGAGGTGTATAGCTCTACGAACTGAGCTGTTGTGATAGATTCTTTGTTTGGAAGGAAATGAGCCACTTTTCTAAGCTTGTCAATGACAACGAAGATAGCATCATTCCCACGCTTGGACTTAGGAAATCCAGTAATCAAGTCCATCTCGATATGATCAAACTTCCATTCTGGAATAGCAAGAGGTTGGAGGAGACCAGCTGGTCGTTGGTGTTCTGCTTTCACCCTTCGGCAGACATCACATTCATTCATGAATTGAGCAATCTCTCACTTCATTCGAGTCCACCAATACGAGTCCTTGAGGTCATGGTACATCTTCGAACTGCCAGGATGAATGGACAGAAGAGAATTGTGCGCCTCGTTCATTATGACCTTCCTTAGATCACCTTTAGGAACCACAATTCGGTCCTCGAAGAATAAAGTGTCTTTGTCATCAATGCGATATCACTTGTATTTGGATTGGCCCTTGGCAATACCGCGTTTCACCTTCTTCACCATGGTATCAAGGAGTTATGCCTCACGAATCTGGTCTTCCAAAGTAGGAGTGACTTGAAGGTTGGCAAGAAAACCTTGAGGAACAACTTGAAGGTTGAGTTTGCAGAAAGCTTCACAAAGATCCGGTTGGAATGGCTTGAGAATTAAGCTGTTGCAATAAGCCTTCCTGCTCAAAGCATCTGCAATTACATTGGCCTTCCCTGGAGTATATTCAATACTTGGATTGTACTCGTGAATCATTTTGACCCAACGAGTTTGCCTGGGGTTGAGGTTGGGCTAAGTGAATATATACTTGAGGCTCTTGTGATCTGTGAAAATGTCCACTTTCCTTCCCAACAAGAGATGTCTCCATGTTATTAATGCATGGACAACTGCCGCCAACTCAAGATCGTGAGTGGGGTAGTACCTTTCGTTGGTCTTCAACTGACGATAGGTATAAGCCACAACTTTCTTCTCTTGCATTAACACAGCGCCGAGACCTTGCAAAGAGGCATCACAGAAAACTTCAAATGGCTTAGATTCATCAGGAGGAGTTAAGACAGGAGCTGAGACAAGCTTATCTTTGAGGGTGTTGAAAGCAACGTCGCACTCAGGCGTCCAGGCATAATTGACATGCTTCTGGAGGAGGTTGGAAAGATGCTTTTCAATCTTAGAGAAATTCTCAACGAATCTTCAGCAATAGCTCGCAAGTCCAAGAAAACTGCGGAGCTGCTTGACATTCTGAGGAGGTTCCCAGTTCACAATTGCCGAAACTTTCTCCGGATTAATAGCAATGCCCTTGGCGGAGATGATATGACCAAGGTAAATAACTTCATCAAGCCAAAACTCACATTTGGAAACTTCGTATAGAATTTATACTCTTTGAGCTTGTCGAGCACCAATCTCAAATGCTTGGCATGATCCTTCTTATTCTTGGAGAATACCAAGATATCATCGAGATACACCAGGACGAATTCATTTGTGTAGGGGTTGAAGATGAAGTTCATCATGCGAGAGAATGTTGGAGGAGCATTGACAAGGTCGAAAGACATGACAGTATATTCATAAGAACCAAAACTTGTTCTGAATGCTGTCTTGGGAATATCTTGTTCACGATTGCGAATCTGATGATAACCCAGACAGAGGTCAAGCTTGGAGAACACTTTAGCACCTTTAAGTTGCTCGAATAGCTCATTGATGTTGGGAAGTGGATACTTATTCTTTATTGTCTTCTTGTTCAATGGACGGTAGTCGACACAAAGTCGGTTTGTGCCATCTTTCTTCCGTACAAAAAAACACCACAACCCTGCGAAGATGAACTCGGTCTGATCAAACCCAGACGCTCTTGTTCATCGAGTTGTTTCTTCAATTCCTTCAGCTCCTTTGGTCCAAGCTTGTACGGACGCTTGCAACGGGTTCCGTACCAGGCTCAAGATCGATAACGAATTCGACTGGCCGGTGAGGAGGCATTCCTGAAAGCTCTTCTGGAAAGACGTCTTGGTACTCACAAACAACTGGAATCTGAGAAATTGCATCCAACTCTCCCTTCTCATTGAGAGAAAACAGTCGAATGGTTTCATCCCGAGCGGTATAGATGATCACATCCTTAGAAGACTGTGTCAATTGAATCTCCCTGGCAGCACAATCAAGTTGAGCCTTGTGCTTAGAAAGCTAGTCCATCCCGAGAATTAGATCAATATCTGAGTCACCAAGAACAATTGGAGAAGACAGAAATTTATAGTTACCCATCTTGGTAGAAACATCCCGAAGCATGGAGCTAGCACTCATGAATTTACCCGGAGAGACAATTGATAACGGTCTAGGCAAATCTTGAAAAACCAACTCATGCTTTGATGCAAAAGGTCTTGAGATGAAACTATGCGATGCACCAGTATCAAATAAAACTTTAGCAGGAATATCATTAACTGAGAGATTACCCATTATCACATCAGTAGATTCCTCCGCTTGAGCTGCATTCATCATGTTCACCTTAGCATGCTTGGGATTATTCTTGACCACTGCATTTCTAGAAGATCTCACAGGAGGAGGAGGCGGAAGGAGCCTTTGGTTGAAGCACTTGTTCGCATAGTGACCTTTCTACTAACACTTGTTGCAAGTCACCTCTGAGAGCGGATGATGATAATGAGCACTTGACCTTGGAGCTTGAGTCTGAGACTTGTTCTGATAGCCTGGGTTGGGTGGGTGGGAAGATCCATGGCCACCTTTGTTCTTCTGCTAGTAGGGCTGACGAAACGGAGGAGAAGGAAGCCAGAACTTCTGTTGCTTAGCTGCCACTTGTGAGGAAGAAGAGGACTGAACTGCATCCCTGATTCTCTTCTTAGAAGCCTCACACTTGAGCTGTGCACCTTCTTGCTTGAGGGCCATGTTATAGAATTGATCGAACTTAGTCGGCTCAAGAAGCACGAGAGCTAATTGTAGATCTTCTCTGAGGCCACCTCTGAAGTGATAGATCATGCTCTTTTCATCAGGAACATCCTGCCTTGCGAAGCGAGCAAGTTTCTGAAATTGAATGTTGTATTGGTACATGGACATGCTGCCTTGCTTGAGATTGCGGAACTCCTGACGCTTGCTCTCAGCAACACTTGTTGGAATACGATGAGCTTTGAAGTCACGGCAGAAATCATCCCAGGTAATCACACGACCTCCTCTGGAATCTTTGAATTGTTGATACCAATCAGCAGCTTGGTCCTTGAGTTGAAACTAAGCAAACTTGACAAAGTCCTCATGCCTGACATTTCTACATTCAAAATGCTTATTGATGTCCACGGGCCAATCATCAACGTCCGTGGCCTCGACATAGTAGATGAAAGACTTTGGCTGATTTGCAAGGAACTGGTTGAGGGTAGCAAACTGAGGCTGATTGTTGAAATTCCCTTGGCCTTGATTCCCTTGGTTGCCTTGGCCTTGGTTGCACTCTTTCAAGAGTTGCAAAAGCATTTGGGCATTGGCGTTGGTGGCTGCCATGACAGCTTGCCATGCCTCCGGAGGCGGAGGTGGTGGCGGAGGGTTCGCCCGACTCCCATCATTGCGTTCCGGATTCATACACGTAGGAGGAGCCATCCTGAAGAGGGTGACATCCGTTAGAATCTTGATAAACAGATATTCAAGCTAAATCAACGGATAGAAATTGCAACATATAGTGTTCACAATAAACATTCGAACAAAGATTGAACGAATGAATTCCAAAGTTAACATCACACGTCCATTAAGTGAGAAGCCACTAAGATAAAGGTAGATGAATGAAACAACAAGGTATGACTGGAACAAATAAATGGTAAGGATTACCCAATCACAAACCAAATATTTGCGGGAAGAAATACTAGAGCTACTTGAATTTCCACCTATAAAACTCCCGAAACTTTCTGGATATGCAATTTAGTGTTGGGGATACAGGGAGGCACACTATATATCACACAACTAACAAGCCCTACGCTCCAACTGTATCCATCCGTCAACACATAACCAAGAAACCTTCGGAAATCATGTACCTCAACCTTCGAAAAGCATCTGTTATACAAGTTATGGCAATACTCCCGAACTCCCGCCCCACTACTGGGTGGCGTCGAGGTTATCTCACCAACAATTGCATAAATGAGATTTTTGATGTCGGCGAACTCATGTTTTACAGAACTGCAACGATAAAATTGTGACGACAACACCTCGGAGCTTAACTCCCCGGGACACTGCAACAACCCCTAAATGTCAGGCGGCACCAAGAACAATGTTCTCGTCACAAGAATATCAGAATGCCTGAATTTTTTTTTCGTGAAATTTGAGGAGAGGAAAGTCAAAACATCTACGTCAGGAGGCCTCACCAGAGCGACGAAGGGACTGAGGAGTAAAAGAATCCTACTCTCCAGTATATATAATCCTAAGACTCAAAACATTTTTGTTCTAGACTCAACAATGTCAGTGATTCGATCAAGCAGGGGGCTCCTAAGTCCGAGATGGCTCTGATTACCAACTTGTAACGCCCACGATGCGTCTATAGCTCCCACATGTCGAGGCACGACTTAGAGATATAACCGCATAGTGGTTTTGTCGTAAGAAGGGTCATCTTCACAAACATCCCATGTAATGAATAAGATAGGGATAAATAGAGTTGGCTTACACTCGCCACGTCACACAATACATAAATAATTCATACATCACCCAAATACAGTCATAGACCGACTACTGTCAAATCCGAATGAAAAGGAAGATAAACCCCAAATGCTAGATCCCCGATCATCCCAACTGGGCTCCACTACTGATCATTAGGAAACGAAGCATAGTAACGACCAAGGTCCTCGTCAAACTCCCACTTGAGTTTGGTAGCATCACCTGCACTGGAATCATCGGCACCTGCAACTGTTTGGAAGTATCTGTAAGTCACGAGGACTCAGCAATCTCACACCCGCGAGATCAAGACTATTTAAGCTTGTGGGTAGGATAAGGTTATGAGGTGGAGTTGCAGCAAGTGCTAAGAAAATATGGTGGCTAACATACGCAACTAAGAGTAAGATGAGAAGCTACGCAACGGTCGAAAAGCTAGAAGTGATCCTAAAACTACTTACGTCCAAACATAACACAAATCGTGTTCCCTTCTCGGACTCCGCCGAAAAGAGACCATAACGGCTACACACACGGTTGATTCATTTTAATTAAGCCAAGTGTCAAGTTCTCTACAACAGGATATTAAAAAATTCCCATCTGCCACATAACTGCGGGCATGGCTCTCGAAAGTTTAAACCCTGCAAGGGTGTCCCAACTTAGCCCATTACAAGCTCTCATGATCAACGAAGGATATTCCTTCTCCCAAAAAGACCCGATCAGTCTCGGAATCCTGGTTACAAGACATTTCAACAATGGTAAAACAAGACCAGCAAAGCCGCCCGATGTGCCAACAAATCCCGATAGGAGTCGCACGTATCTCGTTCTCAGGGCACACCCGATGGGCCAGACGTCGGGTTGGCATAGACCCTGGTTGCCCAGGGGGCGCCGGACATCGCCCAGGCTGGACCAACACTCAGAGGAGCACTGGCCCGGGGGTTTAAAATAAAGATGACCCCCGGGTCTGCAGAACCCAAGGGAAAAGGCTTAGGTAGGAAAATGTAAAACCAAGGTTGGGCCTTGCTGGAGGAGTTTTGTTCAAGGTGAACTGTCAAGAGGGTCCCATAACTCCAACCGCGTAAGGAACGCAAAATCAAGGAACATAACACCGGTATGACGGAAACTAGGGCGGCAAGAGCGAAGCAAAACACCAGGCATAAGGCCGAGCCTTCCACCCTTTACCAAGTATATAGATACATTAATTAAAATAATAGATATTGTGATATCCCAACATAAACATGATCCAACATGGAGCAAACTTCAACTTCACCTGCAACTAACAATGCTATAAGAGGGGCTGAGCAAAAGCGGTAACATAGTCAAACACCGGTTTGCTAGGAAGGTGGGTTAGAGGCTTGACATGGCAATATGGGAGGCATGATAAATAAGTGATAGGTAGCGCGACATAGAGATAGAGCAAACAACTAGCAAACAAAGATAGAAGTGATATCGAGGGTATGGTCATCTTGCCCGCAAAGTTCTCTAAGTTGTCGAAAGCTTGATCCTCGTTAGCGTACTCAACAGGTTCCTCGTTCACGTACTCGTCTCCCGGCTCTACCCGAAGCAAGAACACAAGCAACAGAACAACAATCAATCACGGTGCAATGCACAAGCAACATGATGCAATACATGGCATGATATGCAAGATATGATATGAAATGCATATGTGTGGTCCGGAAGGGAAAGAATGATCAAGGCATCAACTTGTCATAACAAGTATGCCGCTGGAAAGATGAGGTGATTCCGGTCAAAATCAATATAAGGATCACCGGAAACGGATGCACGGTGTGCAAATGACAAGCAAAATAAGAATGACACAAATATGCGATTAACAGCATGATAGCACTTAGAATGCAACCATAAAATAAGCTACTACATTCCAACATAGCAACAAAGCATATGAGCATAAAATACACATGAAGCTTTACAAATCAGGAACACTGAGCTCCTGCTGGTTCTCACTATAACAAGCTCAAAATTGCATGGCAAAATTGCAAACAATATCAGCTTCATAGAGAAAATACTAAACATGTCAAAACAGCATCAAGAAGCAATGTTTAGAGCAAGCAAACAACATGCTACAGGATCTTATCATGGCGAAAAAAGGCATGGCATGCTAGTTCTATACACTTAGAACAAAACTCCCTTACTGATCTTTAACCAAAGAGGCATGGAAAATGATGTGGCACCCATGCAAACATGGCAAGTTATATAATCAGTTTCCGACTTGGTAGAAAAACAGAGCCAGGCAGGAACAGATTCTTGATAGCAACTTTACAAGCTCATGCCACTCACCAAAAACATTTCATGGCATAGCAAGGTAACCAAAAGTACGCAGGCATGTTCAAGAAGCTAAACATGGCAATAGCAAGTTCATAGGATACATGCATCACTAGCAAAACACATGGCAATATTGATTAACATGTTAACAATCTGCAAGGAATAATATTTAGCAAAAGTAGAGCATGGTAATGACATGATACACTACTCAATAATTACACCCAGAGGCATGAATGGATATAGAAATACCACATCTTTAAAACATGTTTACTGAACTATCTCAAAATGTGCATGGATCTCATGGTAGCAACAAGTTTACATGGCATCAAAATGTAACAAGAAAAGGACTTAGCAAAACTACTAAGTGTCTGAAATCAGCAACATTATGAAGCCTAATTGGCATGCTTGTGCTAGTCACCACATAGATCACAAAAATACAAGACTTGCACCCTTGTAAACATGGCGTGCTGGAGCTCACAGAACATGTAGACATCATGCTCATAGAATGCACACACAAAATGCAACGAAAATGACAAATCTCCAAGTTCTGTTAACTTCCAGCAGGAAACATTTTATAGCACTCTTGCAATGATGATAATGGCATCAATATGGATAGTAACATGCATGAAAATGACACTAACATGAAGAGCTTAATGAAATGAACATTTTGATATATCATATGCATGATTCGGAGCACCGAGCACGGAGATGTGACATGATGAACAGGGCCTCATAATGTAATAATTTCAAGGACTTAGTAGAAATTTTACCCCGCGAGATCGGATCTAGGGTTTCGGCTCTCGAACCGAGGTTCGTCGGGATCTCTGTCGGAGTTGGAGAGGACGGAGGCCGGAGTCGTCGCCGGTGAGCGGGGCGAGGCGGGCGGCGCCGGCGAAGTGCGGCGAGGCGGCGCGGCTTGGTCGGTGGCGGAGGCGCGGCAGGGCGGCGGCGGCGGAGGAGCGCGGCGAGCGGACGGAGGAGCGCGGCGGGAGGAGGCGCGTGGCGACCGGGCCGCGGGGGCCGGCCTCGGGCCCGAGCGGGCCGGTGGCGCAGAAGGCGGTGGCGGCCACGTGGCGCGACCGGAGAGGCTGCGGGCGCGACGACGGATGCGGCCCACGCCGTCCGGACGTGTCCGGCGTGAAGAGAGGAGCGGGGCTAGGGTTTGGACTGCGGAATTTTCGGGGAGAGACACATATATATAGATAGAGGGAGCTAGGAGAGTCCAAATGAGGTGCGGTTTTCACCCACACGGTCGTGATCCAACGACGGAGAGCATGGAGGGGGTTTAGATGGGTTAGTGGGCGTTTTGGAGGGGTGTTGGGCTGCAACACAAGAAAGGCTTTTGCGGTTACCCGGTTAACCGTTGGGGCATCAAATGACCTCCAAATGGAACAAAATTTGACAGGCGGTCTAAGATGTACCAAGGCCACTTGACAAATCCCGACCCATTCCGAGAACGTTTTTCTCCCGCTCACGAAAAGGGATTAGAGGGGTGCAACGGGTACACGAGGTAGTGTCGGATTGCGAAACGGACAACGGGGAAAACGCTCGGATGCATGGGACGAACATGAATGCAACTGAGATGCACATGATGACATGAGATGAAATGCATGACATGAACAAAATGCAAAACGAAGACAAAACCCAACCACGAAGGAATATCATATCACATAGCCGAAAATGGCAAGAGTCGAAGTTACAAATATGAAAAGTTACATCCGGGATGTTACAAAGAATTAGTTAAATTTAACCTGTCTTCATGCCTCATTTTGTCAAAATCCATCAATACAAACTAGTTCACCATCAGCCAATACCATGGCCCCTCCTTCCAAATAAAACGCACGTTGTGCAAGAAAAGAATGGTGTTTTACACACAGAAAAATAACTTGGAGTAAACAGAACAAGTATTTCGATTTAGACAAGCATACCGAAGTTGCTATCCATGGTTACAGAGGTATTGTATTTCTATTCATGCAACATCACCTTACTCTCTACCATCAATTGTTACCCGGGAACACCTATGCAAGAGGTCATTATGAAAACAGAAGGATTGGTACTTTTAACATCACCCGATAGTGTTTTTTCTGGTCATGAGATCTCCCTTTGAAATCATATTGATACTTGCCGCAAGAAATCAAGAAGGCTTCCGTCAGCTATAGGTTTGTCATTGCAAGCACACAAATATCTATGGCATAGATCGAGAGGCTCGAGAAACTGAAACATGGGAGGACAATTAGAAACTAATGGCAGCAACATTCACAAAGAAGTCATATCTGATGATAAGACTGGCCATAGTGGGAGTAACATCACTAGTAACATCACACTTTTTAAGATAATTTTGCTTATGTGGCACATATTTAATGATGAGAGAGGTGATGGTGGTAACATAGCTAGTTACTGTAACATCACACATACCAAGACAATATGAGTCTATAGGCTAATAAATGAATCATAACATGACAACACACATATGTTAGTACCCACTGTGAATGTAGTAACATAGCCTAGTAAAATATGATGTTACTAGTCTAAGTTACTCCCCATTGTGACTAGTCTAAGAGCTCACCATCTCGACATTAGTAAAAGTCGACTCCTCAGGATGCGTGAAACTCCAATTGTCAATATATGGTGAGAACGTTTGCACGTATAATACAATTTATCCTTCAAAATATCAGTACGACACGGTAAGGCCAGAACTTTGCAACAATGCCATTTTCTTAGTAATGGGCAGATTCTACAAGCAAATAATCCTTCACAAGGAACGAGATAAAATCAAGCGGTTTACACACCTGCAAATGATTTTCTCAGGACTACAGAAGTTATAATCATTGAAGTTTTCTCTAAGACCATGACACCTATAGAAGTTAAAGTATCTACTTGTGAGGAAACCAATCATCTGTCAGGCATCAGCAAGAAGGATGAATACCACAGTAGGATTAAAACATCATAACTAACCAATGATAGCACTCAAGTCGGATCTTTGAAAGAGAGTTACTAATTTAATCATGAAGAAAGATGGTTAAACTAACAGGCAATACAGATGAATAATAAAGAAGATTGCAAATGAAATAATCAGCAAGAGGAAATTATGAAATTAGAATTAATGTGTTTAAAAACTGAAGATTGGACCGTAGCGTAGCCACTGTTCCGACCGTAATTGGTTGTCTTCTGGACGTGGAGTTTCTACACCCAGGCACAAATGATCCTGGTGTGAACAGAAAAATTAAAAAAATTGAAAACAAATTCAAAAAAATATGTTTTTTTGGCATACTTTAAGAAATGTTTGTTGTGCATGAAAATTTTCAACATGAAATCACATTCGTGTAAGACGTGATAAAAAACGATGCTCTGAAAATGTTACTTTCAAACACATTTTGTAGCTTTGATTTTTTTTTTGCCATGACGTCCACCAATGTGATCATCAAAGCCGGATGGATGAAGTGACGCCAAGCTTCTGGCATTCTCTGTGACAAGAGAGTGCCACAAAAGCTAAAAGGCAAGTTCTACAGGACGGCGATTCGACCCGCAATGTTGTATGACGCTGAGTGTTGGCCGACTAAAAGGCGACTTGTTCAACAGTTAGGTGTGGCGGAGATGCGTATGTTGAGATGGATGTGTGGCCACACGAGGAAGGATCGAGTCCGGAATGATGATATACAAGATAGAGTTGGGGTAGCACCAATTGAAAAGAAGCTTGTCCAACATCGTCTGAGATGGTTTGGGCATATTCAGCGCAGGCCTCCAGAAGCTCCGGTGCATAATGGACGGATAAAGCGTGCGGAGAATGTTAAGAGAGGGCGGGGTAGACCGAATTTAACATGGGAGGAGTCCGTTAAGAGAGACCTGAAGGATTGGAGTATCATCAAAGAGCTAGCTATGGACAGGGGTGCGTAGAAGCTTGCTATCCATGTGCCGAAGCCATGAGTTGGTTGCAAAATCTTATGGATTTCACCTCTAGCCTACCCTAATTTGTTTGGGACTAAAGGCTTTGTTGTTGTTGTTGTTGTCCACCAATGTGATTTTGTGATAAAATTTTACATGCACAACAAACATTTCTTAAAATATACCACATTTTTTTTATTGTCTACGTGGGAGCATTTGAGGTCGATCGCACCGCCGGTGACCTCGTGGTGGAGAAGAGCCCGTACAACGCCTTCACCGGGCGTGGAGGAGGTGGTCGTGGCGGGCGTGATGACCAACCTGTGCTGCGAGACCACCGCGCGGGACGCGTTCCTGAGGGGCTTCCGGGTGTTCTTCTCGGCCGACGCCACGGCCACCGCGAGCTGGGACCTGCACGAGGCGACCCTCCCCAACATGGCGTACGGGTACGCGTACATCGTCGACTGCAAGCGGCCACTCAAAATCACCACATTGGTCCTTTTTCGTTTTTTCTCTGGATCTGAATTTGGCCTTGCACTTATTGTTCAGAAAGTAAAACAGGAACACAAGGCCAGCACAGATTTATTTTGACACGAATTAAGACGCTCATATCATTTGCAGCAAGAAACTGTTGAGCTATTTAGCTCCAACACAATCCGTTTGACTTGACATCTATATGAACACCTAATGTCATAGTATGCAGGAGTATCAATCAACGATCAGGTTAAATCAAGCATCCTGGTTCATGATAATTATCCACATCCATGCAAATTTCACTAAAAGGGGATGCACATTAGAAAGCAGAGAAGTTAGCCAAAATATCTAACACATGTCCCAACTGTGTAGTAAAAACATAATCCATTCAGCCATGGCTGGGGTTTATATGTTACGCAGAAAGGCAACAATATTAATATAAACATAAGGCATCATTTCATCACCATTGAAAGTTTGAAACTGTGAGAACATGCCATATATCACAATCTGCAGTTGATGAAACTAAAATTACACAATGCAGACGAGCAACACATTTCAGTAATTCAGATTGTTTTTACAGCCTCATTGGTAAAGTTGTACTCCCTCCGTCCTATAATATAAGAGCGTTTTTTACACTACACTAGTGTCAGAAACGCTATTATATTATGGGGCGGAGGGAGTATTTCCCTAATGTTGTCTTATGGAGGGAATCCAGGTCTCAGACTCACAATGCACATTACTAGATCAAGGGCTGATCAGATATAATACTCCCTCCTTCCATATTACTTGTCGCTGATTTAGTATAAAGTTGTACTAAATCAGCGACGAGTAATATGGAACGGAGGGAGTACATTTTAGGTGTAAATGCAGATGAGTTCACAGGAATTACTTGACAACACAAGTGAGCGAAAAGTATGGTTCTATCAAATGTTAGCAGTCAAAATCACACAATTTACTCTGTAGGTTTCGTAGTCTCCTGATGCAATAGCATGCGTTCCTAGCTTTGGCACAGCTGCTCTTCCGATGGCTTCCCCCAATCAGATTCTTCCAGAAAGGGAAATGTCGGGGTGCAAAAGTAAGCATCATCTTGTTCTTCCTCTGTTCTTGCCACCCCCTTCATCCGATTAGCTGCCTCCTTCATTTCCTTACGCCGGTGCTTCTGTTTCTTGCTCTCGGCCCTCCTCCTCTGCAGCTCTTCCAACTTGTTCCTCTCATGCTCCTCCGCCTGAACCGTTTGCTCCTTTTGCTGCCGCATCATCGCCTCTGTATCTGTATCATCATGATGTTGTTTCTCATCCATGGCCTTTTTTTCTTGCTCGTCTTGCTCATACATCTGGTAAAGTTTCTTGATCAGATTCTCCAGGGGAACAGCAATGTCAATGAAATCAAGACCAGCACTGGCATATAGTGGCTCCTCCGTGAACTTGGAAGAAACATAGAACGATCGTTCTGTGAAAGTCAGGGCCACAGTGGCGGACGGGCAGTGCAACGTAAAGAGAATGTCATGAAGTTTCACACCAAGCCCTTTTATATAGGACATGATAGAAATCCCATCACCGTTAGGCAACCTCTTGATAACGGCGACTTCCCTTGGCGGCACAGAGGAGCCCTCCTCGAAGACACCATCTTTGCGCCATGGTCTCCCCATGTATGTGTCATCGATTTGGAAGGAGAGCGCACCGGGCTGCCCACCCTCCCCTGCCTGCTCCAGATGAAGTCCATCTGGTCCGGTAATCAGGCGTACGTACCCTGCTCGCTCCGGAGGGAAGCGGGTGTACTGCTTCTGCCACCATGATACTTGGGCTTTCTTGGCTGACGCCTTCATCTTGAAGAGAAAGAAGGGGCACTTTGGGTTTATCTTCTTCCTTTCGCTGACTGAATAAGAGGGGTGCCGCCATTCATATAGTTCAGGGTCCTTGCGTGAGCATGTATCTCTCCTTTGGCCTTTAGGCCAGTACGGAAGGCGATGGCGAGGGCATCCTCCGCCTTTATCCCGCTCCGGACGAAGAGGTGGATGACCTCCTCGGCCTTGAGACCCCTCTGGACGGCGAGGCAGAAGACCGCCTCGGCCGGGGACGCGTCCCCCAAGTCCACACCCGCCTCCAGCCCGACCTTTACGGCGAGAGAGAGCTCCCTTGGCTCAGAATTCAGGCCGTGCTGGACGGCGAGGGAGTGGACATCCTTACCATCCTCAGCCTCGATCCTGTCCCGGACGGCGAGGGAGGAGAACTCGGGCAGTGGCCCCCTCCGGACGACGCATCCAGACATGTAGGCGGGATCGACCTGCTCGTCACTTCTCCGGCTCCGATAGATGGGGACGAACCTGCGCCGCCGCTGGACGCCGCTTCTCCGGCTCGAATCGATCGCGACGGACTTTCGCCGCCGAGGGGAAGTTGGGAGATTAGGGAGATTAGGGAGATTAGGGTTTGGTTGCTAACGCGGAGTGCTCCTATTCGAGGCGCTGTGCGACGCCTGCGTCAAACAGACTCTGTTTTGCACACAGAGCGCGCCGAACTGGGCCGGCCCATTTGCGAGGACTGTACCGAGCCGAGCCGGGTTAAAAAACACGAGAAATTTTTTTAATGGACTTTTTTTAAGAAGAAAAACGCGAACATTTGTTAACAAGTTTGTGATAATTTTTTACCAACACAAAAACAATAAAGCAAAAACTTTTAAAAATTTCAGGAACATATTTTCAAACATGAACATTATAAAAATTGGGAACAAATTATGGAAAAAGTAAGAGAAGGAAAAACCATAAAGAAAACTGAAGTAAGAACGAAAGGTTTTACAAACCGGTTTACCTTTTTTTTGACAGAATGAAAACTGGTTTAACCGGATTAGAACCTTCTAGAAGATTCCCAAAATTAGATTGGAAATTCAAAAACCGAAATACTATATCAAGCGTTAAATGGGTGGGCCCACTCTACTTAGTCAAAAATTGCCAGTGAGTTAGTCCGTCATATTAAGGCAACGCGCATCAAATAAGGATAACCACTAAACTATTTGTTTCTTGGGTAGATGACTGGAGTCTATTTGTTCAAAATCATTAATTAACGGGTACCTCTTTTAAGGATCACTCCCATCTTCTCTGGTGGTGAAAAGCGTCCCACTGTCACGTCCTGTGAGTTTTGCTTTTGTTTGTTTTTCGTAGGTTCATTTTTTCAAAACATTTTATCCCTTAACACTGCATCTGAATCATGAATATTTTTCACCGTTGCATTATTCACGTGGAGATCTTTAAAACTAGTCCCATGTTAATATGTTTGCACGAACTATTTTGAAAAAAAGGAACAAAAAACATAAACTAACAAAGAAAAACAATCGAAAGCACAATTATGCTTCACACGAAAGCATATTTTGTGCCTTTTCCACTTTTGGGGTGTGAAGCACAACTATGCTTTTCACTTTTGGCACAACTGTGATTTTCACTTTTTAGAAAGCACATTTGTCGGAAGAACAACTACGCTTCACGTGATAGGACAACTACACTTCGTGGTGACGATGTGCTTCACGCGAAACATAACCATGTTTCTTACAGGGTGTGCTTAACGAGAGAAAACAATCAAGAAAACCTAGGAAAAGCCATGCAAAATCCAAAGACCAAAAACATGTGCAGGAAAAAGGAAAAAACATGCTCCCGCTGGTGCGCCTAGCGCGCGACATGTAGCGGAAGTTGGGAGCACCACGTGACACACTGGAGCGCTCCCGCGTGCCTCCATCGGGAATTGTCCGATTGGCCACCCGTTGTCTTTTTTTTGAGAAACTGAGCACACGTTGACTAGTTACTCATTTATTTGTCGGGCTTCCTTTAATTTTATCGGATTTGTGCTATTATGAGCTACTGTAGCATGAGCTCGATGGTACCATTATTTTTAGAGTTGGGCTCGATGGTTCTACTGTGCCACATTTCATTCACTTCTCTAATTATCTAATAGTTAATTAAGCCCAAATTATAAAAAATGCAGCTGCACTACTTACTTTTTGGATGAACACGGAGGGTCTCCTCGGTTCCTTTAACTAGAATGAAACCATATAGAGTTGTAGTTCACTCGCTCCAAAAGGTAGCCAAATTTAGCATTATAGGTCCGAAAAGCGGTAAAGTAAGATATGACACGTATGCGTGCGCAATTGCAAGACTCATACATTCTCTCATCAGACTAAGTGGAAATCGCCACACTTGCAGAGAGGGGTAATGAAGTCCTGGACTAGAGGGTACTCACCCTATTGTATCTTGGCCATGAGGGCCGGCCCGAGGACCCCGTGGCGGTTCATTAGCGGGTCACTTGGAGAAGCCTATGATGCATGCGAGGAAGATTCCACTGTTGGAAATATGCCTTAGAGGCAATAATATTTGTATTATTCTATTTTCATATTCATAATTATAGAGTTTATACTCTATGTTATAACTGCCATGATACTGGCATATGCAATTCAGTGGAAAACTCATATGCACGTGTGGAATAATAAACGGTTAAATAAAAGGTTCCTAGTCTTGCCTCTAGGACTAGCTCAAGTGTTGTTGGTGATCACGTTTTCAGATCTTAGAATATCATTTAAAGTGTTAAAGGATAGTCCTAAAACAACTTTGAGATTATGAAGAACGATCATATTGAATCGACCCAAACTTGTTTGTTGTGAATTGAATTAATATCGTCTGTATTCAATTGTAATAACACAGTGTTAATATGTGTGATTTTGCTCCTTAGACCATCAGAGTATCGTGGTCACTTCTTAGCATATGGTGAGCTTTGGGTTGCTCAAACGTCACCTGTAACACGGTGATCATAATGACAACTTACAGATTCGTCGAAAAGTTTTAGCTCAAGAGTGGGATTTGATCCTCCGACGATGAAGAGATATTCTTAGGGCCCTCTCGGTGTGACGACATCAATCATCGTCTGGCCAGACACATGTGACTTTGTCACGGGGATGCCGGAACACAATAACGAGAAAGCGGAACAAAACCGGTAGTGAGCATGGTGATGACTCAGGAGGATACCGATGCATCCCAGGTTTTGTGAAGTATCACGAAGCAAATGGAACATCATGATAAACAAAGGTTCACTTGAATATCATTCGTGTGCTAACTGGGATCGATATGGACGTCCACGGTTCCATTGCCGGTCATTGGACGAAGAGCTTTTCGTTCATGTCTATGAGTTACCGAACCTACGGGGTCACAAGCTTAAAGCAATCATGATCTGCTGAGTGTTAGTAGGACGGGAGTGATGAGAACATATTTGTGGAATTACTTGATGAATATTCGGAATAGTTCTGAGAGGATCTGGTAGCGTTTCGGGGTCACCGGAAGGGTTTCAGTGAGTATATATAAAATGATCTGAAAGTATTTATAACATTTTATATTTAATTTAAATATCAGCGGTCCTAAAAAGGCCAAGTGGTGGAAGGATAACTGGACCACAAGGGCCCAATAGGGGTGGCGCCTCCCTCTCCATGGAAAGGAGGGAGGGAGGCCGAATTGGAGGGGGAATCCCCCTCCTCTTGGCCAGCTAAGGAGGGAGGACTCCTTCCCTCCTTGTGGCACCCCTCCTTCTCCCCTCCAACCTATATATACTAGAAGTTTTGGCCACAATTGACACACAAGTTTTGGAGCCTCCTCTAGTTCTTCTAGTTCTAGTTCTAGTTGGTCCTAGTTGACTAATTAGAGCTAGGCTAATCCTCTTGTCCTCATAATTAGAAGCCATGTGTGGCTCTAATCTCATCCCTCTAATTTTCTGGCTACAATTAGCTTTGGACAGCGAAGCGCTGCCTGATCATGAAGGTTGCACTCTTGCAACCAAGTAGAGAGGCTATGCTTTCAGTCTTCGGTTCGAGGGATCCTTCATAGGATGTATGAGGGATCGTTCATCGACAGTTCGAGGGACTCCAAGTATGATCTACACTGACATGTTCATCTCCCACTGGAACTCCATGATGGTAACAATCATGATCCCAACCCGTTATGCATTTTGATATTGTTCTTGGGTCATCGTAGGCACGAATTTTTTTGTTTTCTACTATGTTTCCCAACAGTGGCATCATGAGCAGGATTATGAGTACGTAGATGCAGGTTGTGATCTAGATTACATGTGATTGTGAGGGTTGATGTTCTTGATGGGGAACGAAGCATGAAAATAGAAAAAATTCCTATGAAATAGACAAGATCCAATCTAGGAGATGTATAGCTACGAGAGGGGAGTGGTGTCTACATACCCTTGTAGACTGAAAGTGTTAAAGATCTAGAGATCATGGTTGTGTAGTCGTACTCGCATCGCGATCCAATATGATCCAAGAATCGGACGTGTGTCACCCCCTAGTTTAGCACACGCACGGATCGTCGGCGTCCTCTCTATTGGGAAACGTAGTAATTTCAAAAAAATTCCTACGCACAAGCAAGATCATGGTGATGCATAGCAACGAGAGGGGAGAGTGTGATCTACGTACCCTTGTAGACCGACAGCGGAAGCGTTAGCACAATGCAGTTGATGTAGTCATACATCTTCACGGCCCGACCAATCAAGCACCGAAACTACGGCACCTTCGAGTTTTAGCACACATTCAGCTCGATGACGATCCCCAGACTCCGATCCAGCAAAGTGTCAGGGAAGAGTTCTGTCAGCACGACGGCATGGTGACGATCTTGATGTACTACCATTGCAGGGATTCACCTAAGCACCGCTACAATATTATCGAGGATTATGGTGGAAGGGGGCACCGCACACGGCTAAGAATATGATCACGTGGATCAACTTGTGTCTAGGGGTGCCCCTGCCCCCGTATATAAAGGAGCAAGGGGAGGAGGCCGGCCGGCCCTATGGCGCGCCAAGGAGGAGTCCTCCTCCTAGTAGGAGTAGGACTCCTACTAGGAGGGGGAAGGAAGTGGGGAGGGAGAAGGAAAGGGGGGCGCCGCCCCCCCTCCTAGTCCAATTCGGACCAGGGGGGAGGAGGCGCGCGGCCCACCCTTGCTGCCCCCCTCTCTCTCTCCACTAAGGCCCATATGGCCCATTACTTCTCCCGGTAGGGTTCCGGTAACCCTCCGACTCTCCGGTTTTCTCCGAAATCACCCGGAACACTTCCGGTGTCCGAATATAGCCGTCCAATATATCAATCTTTATGTCTCGACCATTTCGAGACTCCTCGTTATGTCCGTGATCACATCCGGGACTCCGAACTAACTTTGGTACATCAAAACTCATAAACTCATAATATAACTGTCATCGAAACCTTAAGCGTGCGGACCCTACGGGTTCGAGAACAATGTAGACATGACCGAGACACGTCTCTGGTCAATAACCAATAGCGGAACCTGGATGCTCATATTGGATCCTACATATTCTATGAAGATCTTTATTGGTCAGACCGCATAACAACATACGTTGTTCCCTTTGTCATCGGTATGTTACTTGCCCGAGATTCGATCGTTGGTATCTCAATACCTAGTTCAATCTCGTTACCGGCAAGTCTCTTTACTCGTTTCGTAATACATCATCTCGCAACTAACTCATTAGTTGCAATGCTTGCAAGGCTTATGTGATGTGCATTACCGAGAGGGCCCAGAGATACCTCTCCGACAATCGGAGTGACAAATCCTAATCTCGAAATACGCCAACCCAACATGTACCTTTGGAGACACCTGTAGAGCTCCTTTATAATCACCCAGTTACGTTGTGACGTTTGGTAGCACACAAAGTGTTCCTCCAGCAATCGGGAGTTGCATAATCTCATAGTCATAGGAACATGTATAAGTCATGAAGAAAGCAATAGCAACATACTAAACGATCGGGTGCTAAGCTAATGGAATGGGTCATGTCAATCACATCATTCTCCTAATAATGTGATCCCGTTAATCAAATGACAACACATGTCTATGGTTAGGAAACATAACCATCTTTGATTAATGAGCTAGTCAAGTAGAGGCATACTAGTGACGTTTGGTTTGTCTATGTATTCACACAAGTATTATGTTTCCGGATAATACAATTCTAGCATGAATAATAAACATTTATCATGATATAAGGAAATAAAAATAATAACATTTATTATTGCCTCTAGGGCATATTTCCTTCAGTCTCCCACTTGCACTAGAGTCTATAATCTAGATTACACAGTAATGATTCTAACACCCATGGAGCTTTGGTGTTGATCATGTTTTGCTCATGGAAGAGGCTTAGTCAATGGATCTGCAACATTCAGATTCGTATGTATCTTGCAAATCTCTATGTCTCCCACCTGGACTAGATCCCGGATGGAATTGAAGCGTCTCTTGATGTGCTTGGTTCTCTTGTGAAATCTGGATTCCTTTGCCAAGGCAATTGCACCAGTATTGTCACAAAAGATTTTCATTGGACCCGATGCACTAGGTATAACACCTAGATCGGATATGGACTCCTTCATCCAGACTCCTTCGTTTGTTGCTTCCGAAGCAGCTATGTACTCTGGTTCACATGTAGATCCCGCCACAATGCTTTGTTTAGAACTGCACCAACTGACAGCTCCACCGTTTAATGTAAACACGTATCCGGTTTGCGATTTAGAATCGTCCAGATCAGTGTCAAAGCTTGCATCAACGTAACCATTTACGATGAGCTCTTTGTCACCTCCATATATGAGAAACATATCCTTAGTCCTTTTCAGGTATTTCAGGATGTTTTTGACCGCTGTCTAGTGATCCACTCCTGGATTACTTTGGTACCTGCCTGCTAGACTTATAGCAAGACACACATCAGGTCTGGTACACAGCATTGCATACATGATAGAGCCTATGGCTGAAGCATAGGGAACATCTTTCATTTTCTCTCTATCTTCTGCATTGGTCGGGCATTGAGTCTTACTCAATTTCACACCTTGTAACACAGGCAAGAATCCCTTCTTTGCTTGATCCATTTTGAACTTTTTCAAAACTTTGTCAAGATATGTGCTTTGTGAAAGTCCAATTAAGCGTCTTGATCTGTCTCTATAGATCATAATGCCCAATATGTAAGCAGCTTCACCGAGGTCTTTCATTGAAAAACTCTTATTCAAGTATCCCTTTATGCTATCCAGATATTCTATATCATTTCCGATTAGTAATATGTCATCTACATATAATATCAGAAATGCTACAGAGCTCCCACTCACTTTCTTGTAAATACAGGCTTCTCCAAAAGTCTGTACAAAACCAAATGCTTTGATCACACTATCAAAGCGTTTATTCCAACTTCGAGAGGCTTGCACCAGTCCATAAATGGATCGCTGGAGCTTGCACACTTTGTTAGCTCCCTTTGGATCGACAAAACCTTCCGGCTGCATCATATACAACTCTTCTTGCAGAAATCCATTCAGGAATGCAGTTTTGACATCCATCTGCCAAATTTCATAATCATAAAATGCGGCAATTGCTAACATGATTCGGACAGACTTAAGCATCACTACGGGTGAGAAGGTCTCATCGTAGTCAATCCCTTGAACTTGTCGAAAACCTTTTACGACAAGTCAAGCTTTGTAGACAGTAACATTACCGTCAGCGTCAGTCTTCTTCTTGAAGATCCATTTATTCTCAATTGCTTGCCGATCATTGGGCAAGTCAACCAAAGTCCATACATTGTTCTCATACATGGATCCCATCTCAGATTTCATGGCTTCAAGCCATTTTGCGGAATCTGGGCTCACCATCGCTTCTCCATAGTTCTTAGGTTCATCATGATCTAGTAGCATGACTTCCAGAACAGGATTACCGTACCACTCTGGTGCGGATCTTACTCTGGTTGATCTATGAGGTTCAGTAGTATCTTGTTCTGAAGCTTCATGATCATCATCATTAGCTTCCTCACTAATTGGTGTAGGTGTCATAGAAACTGGTTTCTGTGATGTACTACTTTCCAATAAGGGAGCAGGTACAGTTACCTCATCAAGTTCTACTTTCCTCCCACTCACTTCTTTCGAGAGAAACTCCTTCTCTAGAAAGTTTCCGAATTTAGCAACAAAAGTTTTGCCTTCGGATCTGTGATAGAAGGTGTATCCAATAGTTTCCTTTGGATATCCTATGAAGACACATTTCTCCGATTTGGGTTCGAGCTTATCAGGTTAAAGCTTTTTCACATAAGCATCGCAACCCCAAACTTTCAGAAACGACAACTTTGGTTTCTTGCCAAACCATAGTTCATAAGGCGTCGTCTCAACGGATTTTGATGGTGCCCTATTTAACGTGAATGCGGTCGTCTCTAGAGCATAACCCCAAAATGATAGCGGTAAATCAGTAAGAGACATCATAGATCGCACCATATCAAGTAAAGTACGATTACGACGTTCGGACACACCATTACGTTGTGGTGTTCCGGGTGGCGTGAGTTGCGAAACTATTCCGCATTGTTTCAAATGTACACCAAACTCGTAACTCAAATATTCTCCTCCACGATCAGATCGTAGGAATTTTATTTTCTTGTTACGATGATTTTCAACTTCACTCTGAAATTCTTTGAACTTTTCAAATGTTTCAGACTTATGTTTCATTAAGTAGATATACCCATATCTACTTAAGTCATCTGTGAAGGTGAGAAAATAACGATATCCGCCACGAGCCTCAACATTCATCGGACCACATACATCTGTATGTATGATTTCCAACAAATCTGTTGCTCTCTCCATAGTACCGGAGAACGGTGTTTTTGTCGTCTTACCCATAAGGCACGGTTCGCAAGTGCCAAGTGATTCATAATCAAGTGGTTCCAAAAGCCCATCAGTATGGAGTTTCTTCATGCGCTTTACACCGATATGACCCAAATGGCAGTGCCACAAATAAGTTGCACTATCATTATCAACTCTGCATCTTTTGGCAACATTATGAATATGTGTGTCACTACTATCGAGATTTAATAAGAATAGACCACTCTTTAAGGGTGCATGACCATAAAAGATATTACTCATATAAATAGAACAACCATTATTCTCTGATTTAAATGAATAACCGTCTCGCATCAAACAAGATCCAGATATAATGTTCATGCTTAACGCTGGCACCAAATAACAATTATTTAGGTCTAATACTAATCCCGAAGGTAGATGTAGAGGTAGCGTGCCGACCGCGATCACATCGACTTTGGAACCATTTCCCACGCGCATCGTCACCTCGTCCTTAGCCAATCTTCGCTTAATCCGTAGTCCCTGTTTTGAGTTGCAAATGTTAGCAACAGAACCAGTATCAAATACCCAGGTGCTACTACGAGCATTAGTAAGGTACACATCAATAACATGTATATCACATATACCTTTGTTCACCTTGCCATCCTTCTTATCTGCCAAATACTTGGGGCAGTTCCGCTTCCAGTGACCAGTCTGCTTGCAGTAGAAGCACTCAGTTTCAGGCTTAGGTCTAGGTTTGGGTTTCTTCTCTTGAGTAGCAACTTGCTTGCTGTTCTTTTTGAAGTTCCCTTTCTTCTTCCCTTTGCCCTTTTTCTTGAAACTAGTGGTCTTATTGACCATCAACACTTGATGCTCCTTCTTGATTTCTACCTCCGCAGCTTTCAGCATTGCGAAGAGCTCGGGAATAGTCTTATTCATCCCTTGCATATTATAGTTCATCACGAAGCTCTTGTAGCTTGGTGGCAGTGATTGGAGAATTCTGTCAATGACGCAATCATCTGGAAGATTAACTCCTAATTGAATCAAGTGAATATTATACCCAGACATTTTGAGTATATGCTCACTGACAGAACTGTTCTCCTCCATCTTGCAGCTATAGAACTTATTGGAGACTTCCTATCTCTCAATCCGGGCATTTGCTTGAAATATTAACTTCAACTCCTGGAACATCTCATATGCTCCATGACATTCAAAACGTCGTTGAAGTCCCGATTCTAAGTCGTAAAGCATGGCACACTGAACTATCGAGTAGTCATCAGCTTTGCTCTGCCAGACGTTCATAACATCTGGTGTTGCTCCAGCAGCAGGCCTGGCACCCAGCGGTGCTTCCAGGACGTAATTCTTCTGTGCAGCAATGAGGATAATCCTCAAGTTACGGACCCAGACCGTGTAATTGCTACCATCATCTTTCAACTTTGCTTTCTCAAGGAACGCATTAAAATTCAATGGAACAATAACACGGGCCATCTATCTACAATCAAACATAAACAAGCAAGATACTATCAGGTACTAAGTTCATGATAAATTTAGGTTCAATTAATCATATTACTAATGAACTCCCACTTAGATAGACATCCCTCTAATCCTCTAAGTGATTGCGTGATCCAAATCAACTAAACCATGTCCGATCATCACGTGAGATGGAGTAGTTTCATTGGTGAACATCGCTATGTTGATCATATCTACTATATGATTCACGCTCGACCTTTCGGTCTCCGTGTTCCGAGGCCATATCTGTATATGCTTGGCTCGTCAAGTATAACCTGAGTATTCTGCGTGTGCAACTGTTTTACACCCGTTGTATTTGAATGTAGAGCCTATCACACCCGATCATCACATGGTGTCTCAGCACGAAGAACTTTCGCAACGGTGCATACTCAAGGAGAACACTTCTTGATAATTAGTGAGAGATCATCTTAAAATGCTACCGTCAATCAAAGCAAGATAAGATGCATAAAAGATAAACATCACATGCAATCAATATAAGTGATATGATATGGCCATCATCATCTTGTGCTTGTGATCTCCATCTTCGAAGCACCATCGTGATCACCATCGTCACCGCCGCAACACCTTGACCACCATCATAGCATCGTTGTCGTCTCGCCAATCTTATGCTTCCATGACTATCGCTACCGCTTAGTGATAAAGTAAAGCATTACAGCGCAATTACATTGCATACAATAAAGCGACAACCATATGGATCCTGCCAGTTGCCGATAACTTGGTTACAAAACATGATCATCTCATACAATAAAATTTAGCATCATGTCTTGACCATATCACATCACAACATGCCCTGCAAAAACAAGTTAGACGTCCTCTACTTTGTTGTTGCAAGTTTTACGTGGCTGCTACGGGCTTAAGCAAGAACCAATCTTACCTACGCATCAAAACCACAATGATAGTTTGTCAAGTTGGTGCTATTTTAACCTTTGCAAGGACTGGGCGTAGCCACACTCAGTTCAACTAAAGTTGGAGAAACTGTCACCCGCTAGCCACCTTTGTGCAAAGCACGTCGGGAGAACCGGTCTCGCGTAAGCGTACGCGTAATGTCGGTCCGGGCCGCTTCGTCCAACAATACCGCTGAACCAAAGTATGACATGCTGGTAAGCAGTATGACTTATATCGCCCACAACTCACTTGTGTTCTACTCGTGCATATAACATCAACACATAAAACCTAGGCTCTGATACCACTATTGGGAAACGTACTAATTTCAAAAAATTTCCTACGCACACGCCAGATCATGGTGATGCATAGCAACGAGAGGGGAGAGTGTGATCTACGTACCCTTGTAGACCGACAGCGGAAGCGTTAGCACAACGCGGTTGATGTAGTCGTATGTCTTCATGGCCCGACCGATCAAGCACCGAAACTACGTCACCTCCGAGTTTTAGCACACGTTCAGCTCGATGACGATCCCCGGACTCCGATCCAGCAAAGTGTCGGGGAAGAGTTCTGTCAGCACGACGGCGTGGTGACGATCTTGATGTACTACCGTCGCAGGGCTTCGCCTAAGCACTGCTACAATATTATCGAGGATTATGGTGGAAGGGGGCACCGCACACAGCTAAGAATATGATCACGTGGATCAACTTGTGTGTCTAGGGGTGCCCCCTGCCCCCGTATATAAAGGAGCAAGGGGAGGAGGCCGGCCGACCCTATGGCGCGCCAAGGAGGAGTCCTCCTCCTAGTAGGAGTAGGACTCCTACTAGGAGGAGGAAGGAAGTGGGGAGGGAGAAGGAAAGGGGGGTGCCGCCCCCTCCTCTCCTAGTCCAATTCGGACCAGGGGGGAGGAGGCGCGCGACCCACCCTTGCTGTCCCTCTCTCTCTCCACTAAGGCCCATATGGCCCATTACTTCTCCCGGTAGGGTTCCGGTAACCCTCCGGCTCTCCGGTTTTCTTCGAAATCACCCGGAACACTTCCGGTGTCCGAATATAGCCGTTCAATATATCAATCTTTATGTCTCGACCATTTCGAGACTCCTCGTTATGTCCGTGATCACATCCGGGACTCTGAACTAACTTCGGTACATCAAAACTCATAAACTCATAATATAACTGTCATCGAAACCTTAAGTGTGCGGACCCTACGGGTTCGAGAACAATGTAGACATGACCGAGACACGTCTCTGGTCAATAACCAATAGCGGAACCTGGATGCTCATATTGGCTCCTACATATTCTACGAAGATCTTTATCGGTCAGACTGCATAACAACATACGTTGTTCCCTTTGTCATCGGTATGTTACTTGCCCGAGATTCGATCGTTGGTATCTCAATACCTAGTTCAATCTCGTTACCGGCAAGTCTCTTTACTCGTTTCGTAATACATCATCTCGCAACTAACTCATTAGTTGCAATGTTTGCAAGGCTTATGTGATGTGCATTACCGAGAGGGCCCAGAGATACCTCTCCGACAATCGGAGTGACAAATCCTAATCTTGAAATACGCCAACCCAACATTTACCTTTGGAGACACCTGTAGAGCTCCTTTATAATCACCCAGTTATGTTGTGACGTTTGCTAGCACACAAAGTGTTCCTCCAGCAAACGGGAGTTGCATAATCTCATAGTCATAGGAACATGTATAAGTCATGAAAAAAGCAATAGCAACATACTAAACGATCGGGTGCTAAGCTAATGGAATGGGTCATGTCAATCACATCATTCTCCTAATAATGTGATCCCGTTAATCAAATGACAACACATGTCTATGGTTAGGAAACATAACCATCTTTGATTAATGAGCTAGTCAAGTAGAGGCATACTAGTGACGTTTGGTTTGTCTATGTATTCACACAAGTATTATGTTTCTGGGTAATACAATTCTAGCATGAATAATAAACATTTATCATGATATAAGGAAATAAAAATAATAACATTATTATTGCCTCTAGGGCATATTTCCTTCACTCTCCTTCTTGATCCAACAAGGGAGGGAGAGGAGGTAGATGAGATCTGAACTAACACGAAGGCGTGGTGGTGGTGGTGGCAGCGGAACTCCGACAGGGCTTCGCCAAGCGCTGACGGAACATGGAGGAGGAGTAACGGGTGGGAAGCGGGGCAAGGACGGAAGGGGTGGCTGTCCCCGACGCCTCCCCACTATATATAGTGGTGAGGGAGGGGCATGGCAGCCCTAGCCCCCTCCCAAGGTAGGGGACAACGGTTGATACGTCTCCAATGTATCTATAAATTTTGAATGTTCCATGCTGTTGGGGAACGTAGTAATTTCAAAAAATTCGTACACACACGCAAGATCATGGTGATGCATAGCAACGGGAGGGGAGAGTATGTCTACGTACCCTCATAGACCGAAAGCGGAAGCGTTTATCAACGCGGTTGATGTAGTCGTACACCTTCACGATCCATCACGATCAAGTACCGAACATACGGCACCTCCGCGTTCAGCACACGTTCAGCTCGATGATGTCCTCACCTTCTTGATCCAGCAGGAGGGGCGAAGTAGTAGATGAGTTCCGGCAGCACGACGGCGTGGTGACGGTGTTGGTGAAGAACAATCTCCGCAGGGCTTCGCCTAAGCACTACGAAAACTATTACAGAGGATAAACTAGAGGGGGCGGGGTTGCTGGCACACGGCTTGGTGTTTCTTGATGTGTCTTGGGTGCTAGCGCTACCCCTCTATTTATATGTTGAGCCTTGGGGTCGAAACTTGGAGTAAAAGCCTCCACAAAGTCGGTTTCACCCGAAAGGCAAGAGTCCTTCTCGAACTCCAGGGCCAGACGCCAGGGTTCCCGGCGTCTGGACCCAGATGCCAGGGACCCTGGCGTCTGGCCCCTGGACTCTGCAAAACTTCCTTTTCCGCTTTCCAAAAACCTTGTGGGCTTTCCCCTTTGGCCGAAATAAAGTGTTCTCGTACCCAAACATTTTGGGAAACATCCGGAACCCATTCCGGTAAATTCTGGAACCCTTCCACAGACCAAACACTATTATCCAATACATCAAACTTTATCTCCGGACCATTCCGGAGTTCCTCGTCATGTCCGTGATCTTATCTGAAACTCCGAACAACATTCGGTTACCAACATACATAACTCATAAATACTATATCGTCAACGAATGTTAAGCGTGCGGACCCTATGGGTTCGAGAACTGTAGACATGACCGAGACACTTCTCTGGTCAATAACCAATAGCGGAACCTGGATGCCCATATTGGTTCCTACATATTCTATGAAGATCTTTATCGGTCAAACCGCATGACAACATACGTTGTTCCCTTTGTCATCCGCATGTTACTTGCCCGAGATTCGATCGTAGGTATCTCAATACCTAGTTCAATCTTGTTACCGGCAAGTCTCTTTACTCGTTCCGTAATACATCATCCCGCAACTAACTCATTAGTTGCATTGCTTGCAAGGCTTAAAGTGATGTGCATTACCAAGAGGGCCTAGAGATACCTCTCCGACAATCGGAGTGACAAATCCTAATCTTGATCTATGCCAACTCAACAAGTACCATCAGAGACACCTGTAGAGCACCTTTATAATCACCTAGTTACGTTGTGATGTTTGGTAGCACACAAAGTGTTCCTCCGGTATTCGGGAGTTGCATAATCTCATAGTCATAGGAACATGTATAAGTCATGAAGAAAGCAATAGCAACAAACTAAACGATCATCATGCTAAGCTAACGGATGGGTCAAGTCAATCACATCATTGTCTAATGATGTGATCTTGTTAATCAAATGACAACTCATGTCTATGGTTAGGAAACATAACCATCATTGATTCAACGAGCTAGTCAAGTAGAGGCAAACTAGTGACACTCTGTTTGTCTATGTATTCACACATGTACTAAGTTTCCGGTTAATACAATTCTAGCATGAATAATAAACATTTATCATGATATAAGTAAATATAAATAACAACTTTATTATTGCCTCTAGGGCATATTTCCTTCAGTCTCCCACTTGCGCTAGAGTCAATAATCTAGTTCACATCGTCATGTGATTTAACACCAATAGTTCACATCTTTATGTGATTAGTTCACATCTCCATGTGACTAACACCCAAAAGTTTTACTAGACTCAATAATCTAGTTCACATCGCTATGTGATTAACACCCCAAGAGTGATCATGTTTTGTTTGTGAGAGAAATTTAGTCAACGGGTCTGCAACATTCAGATCCGTATGTATTTCACAAATTTCTATGTCTACAATGCTCTGCACGGAGCTACTTTAGCTAATTGCTCCCACTTTCAATATGTATCCAGATCGAGACTTAGAGTCATCTAGATCGATGTAAAAAGCTTGCATCGACGTAACTCTTTACGACAAACTCTTTCATCGCCTCCATAACCAAGAAATATTTCCTTAGTCCTCTAAGAATAATTTTGACCGCTGTCCAGCGATCTACTCCTAGATCACCATTGTACTCCGTTGCCAGAATCATGCTAAGGTATACAATAGGACTGGTAAACAACATAGCATACTTTATAGAACCTATGACTGAGGCATAGGTAATGACTTTTCATTCTCTTTCTATTTTCTGCTGTGGTCGGGTTTTGAGTCTTTACTCAACTTCACACCTTGCAACACAGGCAAGAACTCCTTCTTTGACTGTTCCATTTTGAACTACTTCAAAATCTTGTCAAGGTATGTACTCACTAAAAAAACTTATCAAGCGTCTTGATCTATCTCTATAGATCTTGATGCTCAATGTGTAAGCAGCTTCATCAAGGTCTTTCCTTGAAAAACTCTTTTCAAACACTCCTTTATGCTTTCCAGAAAATTCTACATTATTTCTGATCAACAATATGTCATTCACATATACTTATCAGAAATGTTGTAGTGCTCCCACTCACTTTCTTGTAAATACAGGCTTCACCGCAAGTCTGTATAAAACCATATGCTTTGATCACTTTATCAAAGCATATATTCCAACTCCGAGATGCTTGCACTAGTCCATAGATGGATCGCTGGAGCTTGCTCACTTTGTTAGCACCTTTAGGATCGACAAAACCTTATGGTTGCATCATATACAACCCTTCTTTAAGAAATCCATGAAGGAATATAGTTTTGACATCCATTTGCCAGATTTCATAAAATGCGGCAACTGCTAACATGATTCGGACAGACTTTTGAGCATCGACACGAGTGAGAAAATCTCATCGTTGTCAACACCTTGAACTTGTCGAGAACATTTTGCAACAATTCGAGCTTTCTAGATAGTAACACTACTATCAGCGTCCGTCTTTCTCTTGAAGATCCATTTATTCTTAATGACTCACCAATCATCGGGCAAGTCAATCGAAGTCCATACTTTGTTCTCATACATGGATCCCATCTCAGATTTCATGGCCTCAAACCATTTCGTGGAATCTGGGCTCATCATCACTTCCTCATAGTTCGTAGGTTCATCATGGTCAAGTAACATGACATCCAGAACAGGATTACCGTACCACTCTGGTGCGGATCTCACTCTGGTTGACCTACAAGGTTCGGTAGTAACTTGATCTGAAGTTACATGATCATCATCATTATCTTCCTCACTAATTGGTGTAGGAGTCACAGGAATAAATTTCTGTGATGAACTACTTTCCAATAAGGGAGCACGTACAATTACCTCATGAAGTTCTACTTTCCTACCACTCACTTCTTTCGACAGAAACTCCTTCTCTATAAAGGATCCATTCTTAGCAACGAATGTCTTGCCTTCGGATCTGTGATAGAAGGTGTACCCAACTGTCTCCTTTGGGTATCCTATGAAGACACATTTCTCCGATCTGGGTTTGAGTTTATTAGGATGAAACTTTTTCACATAAGCATCGCAACCCCAAACTTTAAAAAACGACAACTTTGGTTTCTTGCCAGACCACAGTTCATATGGCGTCATCTCAATGGATTTAGATGGTGCCCTATTTAACGTGAATGCAGCTGTCTCTAATGCATAACCCCAAAATGATAGTGGTAAATCGGTAAGAGACATCATAGATTGCACCATATCTAATAAAGTACGGTTACGATGTTCGGACACACCATTATGCTGTGGTGTTCCAGGTGGCGTGAGTTGCGAAACTATTCCACATTGTTTCAAATGAAGACCAAACTCGTAACTCAAATATTCTCCTCCACGATCAGATCATAGAAACTTTGTTTTCTTGTTACGATGATTTTCCACTTTGCTCTGAAATTCTTTGAACTTTTCAAATGTTTCAGACTTATGTTTCATCAAGTAGATATACACATATCTTCTCAAATCATCCGTGAAGGTGAGAAAATAACGATACCCGCCGCGAGCCTCAATATTCATCGGACCACATACATTAGTATGTATGATTTCCAACAAGTCTATTGCTCGCTCCATTTTTCGGAGAACGAAGTCTTAGTCATCTTGCCCATGAGGCATGGTTCGCAAGCATCAACTGATTCATAATCAAGTGATTCCAAAAGCCCATTAGCATGGATTTTCTTCATGCACTTTACACCAATATGACCTAAACGGAAGTGCCACAAATAAGTTGCACTATAATTATTAACTTTTCATCTTTTGGCTTCAATTTTATGAATATGTGTATCACTACGATCGAGATTCAATAAACCATTCACCTTGGGTGTATGACCATTGAAGGTTTTATTCATGTAAACAGAACAACAATTATTCTCTGACTTTAAATGAATAACCGTATTGCAATAAACATGATCAAATCGTATTCATGCTTAACGCAAACACCAAATAACATTTATTTAGGTTCAACACTAATCCCGAAAGTATAGGGAGTGTGCGATGATGATCATATCAATCTTGGAACCACTTCCAACACACATCGTCACTTCACCCTTAACTAGTCTCTATTCATTCTGCAACTCCCGTTTCGAGTTACTAATCTCATCGACTGAACTAGTATAACATACTGAGGGGTTGCTATAAACACTAGTAAAGTACACATCAATAACATGTATATCAAATATACCTTTGTTCACTTTGCCATCCTTCTTATTCGCCAAATACTTGGGGCAGTTCTGCTTCCAGTGACTAGTCCCTTTGCAGTAGAAGCACTTAGTCTCAGGCTTAGGTCTAGACTTGGGCTTCTTCACTTGAGCAGCAACTTGCTTGCCGTTCTTCTTGAAGTTCCCCTTCTTCCCTTTGCCCTTTTCTTGAAACTAGTGGTCTTGTCAACGATCAACACTTGATGCTTTTCTTGATTTCTACCTTCGTCGATTTCAGCATCACGAAGAGCTTGGGAATCGTTTCCGTTATCCCTTTCATATTATAGTTCATCACGAAGTTCCAGTAACTTGGTGATAGTGACTAGAGAACTCTGTCAATCACTATCTTATCTGGAAGATTAACTCCCACTTGATTCAAGCGATTGTAGTACTCAGACATTCCGAGCACATGCTCACTAGCTGAGCTATTCTCCTCCATCTTGTAGGAAAAGTGCTTGTCAAAGGTCTCATACCTTTCGACATGGGCATGAGTCTGAAATACTAATTTCAACTCTTGGAACATCTCATATGCTCCATGGCGTTCAAAACGTCTTTGAAGCCCCGATTATAAGACGTAAAGCATGGTGCACTAAACTATCAAGTAGTCATCATATCTAGCTTGCCAAACGTTCATAACATCTGCATCTGCTCCTGCAATTGGTCTGTCACCTAGCGGTGCATCAAGCACATAATACTTCGGTGTAGCAATGAGGATAATCCTCAGATCACAGATCCAATCCGCATAATTGCTACTAACATATTTCAACTTTATTTTCTCTAGGAACATATCAAAAATAAACGGGGAGCAACATCGCGAGCTATTGATCTACAACATAGATATGCTAATACTACCAGGACTAAGTTCATGATAAATTAAAGTTCAATTAATCATATTACTTAAGAACTCCCACTTAGATAGACATCCCTCTAATCATCTAAGTGACCACGTGATCCATATCAACTAAACCATGTCCGATCATCACGTGAGATGGAGTAGTTTTCAATGGTGAACATCACTATGTTGATCATATCTACTATATGATTCACGCTCGACCTTTCGGTCTCAGTATTCCAAGGCCATATCTGCATATGCTAGGCTCGTCAAGTTTAACTCGAGTATTCTGCGTGTGCAAAACTATCTTACACCCGTTGTAGATGAACGTTGAGCTTATCACACCCGATCATCACATGGTGTCTCGGCACGACGAACTTTGGCAACGGTGCATACTCAGGGAGAACACTTTTACCTTGAAATTTAGTGAGAGATCATCTTATAATGCTACCATCAAAGCAGAATAAGATGCATAAAGGATAAACATCACATGCAATCAATATAAGTGATATGATATGGCCATCATCATCTTGTGCCTTTGATCTCCATCTCCAAAGCGCCGTCATGATCACCACCATCACCGGCGTGACACCTTGATCCCCATCGTAGCATCATTGTCGTCTCGCCAACTATTGCTTCTACGACTATCGCTACCGCTCAGTGATAAAGTAAAGCAATTACAGGGCGATTGCATTGCATACAATAAAGCGACAACCATATGGCTCCTGCCAGTTGCCGATAACTCCATTACAAAACATGATTATCTCATACAATAAATATAGCATCATGTCTTGACCATATCACATCACAACATGCCCCGCAAAAACAAGTTAGACGTCCTCTACTTTGTTGTTGCAAGTTTTACGTGGCTGCTACGGGCTGAGCAAGAACCGTTCTTACCTACGCATCAAAACCACAACGATATTTCATCAAGTTAGTGATGTTTTAACCTTCACAAGGACCGGCCGTAGCCACATTCGGTTCAACTAAAGTTGGAGAAACTGACACCCGCCAGCCACCTGTGTGCAAAGCACGTCGGTACAACCAGTCTCGCGTAAGCGTACGCGTAATGTCAGTCCAGGCCGCTTCATCCAACAATACTGCCGAACCAAAGTATGACATGCTGGTAAGCAGTATGACTTGTATCGCCCACAACTCACTTGTGTTCTACTCGTGCATATAACATCTACGCATAAACCTGGCTCGGATGACACTATTGGGGAACGTAGTAATTTCAAAAATTTCCTATGCACACGCAAGATCATGGTGATGCATAGCAACGAGAGGGGAGAGTATGTCTACGTACCCTCGTAGACCGAAAGCGGAAGCTTTTATCAACGCGGTTGATGTAGTCGTACACCTTCACGATCCTCCCCGATCAAGTACCGAACATACGGCACCTCCGCGTTCAGCACATGTTCAGCTCGATGATTGATGTATACTAGACAACCTTCTTCTTGTAGACGTTGTCGGGCCTGCAAGTGCAGAGGTTTGTAGGACAGTAGCAAATTTCCCTCAGGTGGATGACCTAAGGTTTATCAATCCGTGGGAGGCGTAGGATGAAGATGGTCTCTCTCAAACAACCCTGCAACCAAATAACAAAGAGTCCCTTGTGTCCCCAACACACCCAATACAATGGTAAATTGTATAGGTGCCCTAGTTCGGCGAAGAGATGGTGATACAAGTGCAATATGGACGGTAGATATAGGTTTTTGTAATCTAAAAATATAAAACAGCAAGGTAACTAATGATAAAAGTGAGCACAAACGGTATTGCAATGCGTTGAAACAAGGCCTAGGGTACATACTTTCACTAGTGCAAGTGCTCTCAACAATAATAACATAATTGGATCATATAACTATCCATCAACATGCAACAAAGAGTCACTCCAAAGTTACTAATAGCGGAGAACAAATGAAGAGATTATGGTAGGGTACGAAACCACCTCAAAGTTATCCTTTCTGATTGATCTATTCAAGAGTCCGTAGTAAAATAACATGAAGCTATTCTTCCCGTTCAATCTATCCTAGAGTTCGTACTAGAATAACACCTTAAGACACAAATCAACCAAAACCCTAATGTCACCTAGATACTCCAATGTCACCTCAAGTATCCGTGGGTATGATTATACAATATGCATCACACAATCTCATATTCATCTATTCAACCAACACAAAAGTACTTCAAAAGAGTGCCCCAAAGTTTCTACCGGAGAGTCAAGACGAAAACGTGTGCCAACCCCTATGCATAGGTTCATGGGCGGAACCCGCAAGTTGATTACCAAAACATACATCAAGTGAATCAATAGAATACCCCATTGTCACCACGGGTATCCCACGCAAGACATACATGAAGTGTTCTCAAATCATTAAAGACTCAATCCGATAAGATAACTTCAAAGGGAAAACTCAATCCATTACAAGGGAGTAGAGGGGGAGAAACATCATAGGATCCAACTATAATAGCAAAGCTCGCGATACATCAAGATCGTACCACCTCAAGAACACGAGAGAGAGAGAGAGAGATCAAACACATAGCTACTAGTACATACCCTCAGCCCCGAGGGAGAACTACTCCCTCCTCGTCATGGAGAGCACCGGGATGAAGAAGATGGCCATCGGAGAGGGATTCCCCCCCTCCGACAGGGTGCCGGAACGAGTCTAGATTGGTTTTCGGTGGGTACGGAGGCTTCTGGCGGTGGAACTCCCGATCTATTCTGCTCTCCGAAGTTTTTAGGGTATATGGATATATATAGGAGGAAGAATTACGTCGGTGGATCTCCGGGCTGTCCACGAGGCAGGGGGCGCGCCCAGGGGGGTGGGCGCGCCCCCCACCCTCGTGGGCATCCCGGGACTCTTCTGGTCCAACTCTGATGCTTCGTGGGCTTATTCTGATCCAAAAATAAGCTCCGTCAATTTTCAGGTCAATTGGACTCTTTGGTTTTCCTTTTCTGCGATACTGTAAAACAAGGAAAAAACAGGAACTGGCACTGGGCTCTGGGTTAATAGGTTAGTCCCAAAAATAATATAGAAGTGTCTAATAAAGCCCATAAACATCCAAAAGAGATAATATAATAGCATGAATACTTCATAAATTATAGATACGTTGGAGATGTATCAGCATCCCCAAGCTTAATTCCTGCTCGTCCTCGAGTAGGTAAATGATAAAATAAATAATTTATGAAGTGTGAATGCTAGCAGGTGCACAAGTTTGATCAATGATAATTTCAATCACCTTTTCTAGCATCATTATATATCATAACAATAGCTCATCTCATAAAGCTTCTCATGATCAAGTAACAAACTATTCACATGTTAAAGTATAGATCATAAACTTTCTTGAAAACTAACAAACCGTGTTATCAATCATCAAACAATTACAATTCATCTTATTTTCAGGAAGAGTCTATATCAGAGCTTTGATTTAGCAAACCCCACATACTCAACTATCATGTAGTCTTTCACAATTGCTAACACTCACGAGATATTTATGGGTTCAAAGTTTTAATCAGACACAGAGAAAGATAGGGGCTTATAGATTCGCCTCCCAACCTTTTACCTCAAGGGTAATGTCAACAATAATAGTTCATGATGCCTTACATCCAATTGGATATATATATGAGAATCTTTCCAACACAATGTGCTTGCCAAAGGATAAAATGTAAAAAGGAAAGGTGAAGATCACCATGACTCTTGCATAAGGGTAGAAGATAAAAGTAAAGATAGGCCCTTCGCAGAGGCTAGCAGAGGTTGTCATGCACTTTTATAGTTGGATGCATAAAATCTTAATGCAAAAGAAGGGTCACTTTATATTGCCCCCGGTGATAGGGACCTTTATTATGCAGTCCGTCGCTTTTATTGCTTCCATATCACAATATCGTATAAAGCTTATTTTCTCCACACTAAAAGATCATACATATTTAGAGAGCAATTTTTATTGCATGCACCGATGACAACTTACTTGAAGGATCTTACTCAATCCATAGGTAGGTATGGTGGACTCTCATGGAAATACTGGTTTAAGGGATGTTTGGAAGCACAAGTAGTATCTCTACTTGGTGCGAAGAATTTGGCTAGCATGAGGGGGAAAGGCAAGCTCAACGTGTTGGATGATCCATGACAATATACTTTATTTTAGATATAAGAAAACATAACCCATTACATTGTCTTCCTTGTCCAACCTCAACCTTTAGCATGTCATATTTTAATGAGTGCTCACAACTACAAAAGATGTCCAAGATAGTATATTTATATGTGAAATCTCTCTTCCTTCAATATTCTTTCATGAATTGTTAAAGTGACCAATACAATGTTTGCTAACCTTCAATAAATTTACCACCTCTACTTCTTATGTGTGAAGTCATTACTCCCCATGGGATAAGCATATGAAACATATATAATTTCACATTTATGATATTCGCTCATTCAACTATTTACTCATAAGATATAAGTGAAGCACACGAGTAAATGACAAACTACTCCAAAAAGATATAAGTGAAGATCAATGAGTAGTTAAATAATTATGTAGCTATGTGAAGACTCTCTCTCATTTAATAATTTCAGATCTTGATATTTTATTCAAAAAGCAAGCAAATCAAAATAAAATGCATTCTAAGAATGGCAAACATCATGTGAAGAAGCAAAAACTTAGGATCAACCGAAACTAACTGATAGTTGTTGAAGAAGAAAGGTGGGATGCCAACCGGGGCATCCCCAAGCTTAGACGCTTGAGACTTCTTGAAATATTATCTTGGGACGCCTTGGGCATCCCTAATCTTGAGCTTTTGTGTCTCCTTAATTCCTCTCATATCACGGTCTCCCTAAATCTCAAAAGCTTCATCCACACAAAACTCAACAAGGACTCGTGAGATAAGTTAGTATAAACCAATGCAAAAACCTTAACATACTCTACTGTAGAAAATCACTAAAATTATTATTCAATATTGCATACTAAATGCCTCTTCATATTTAATAGTCCTATCCTCAAATAGAATCATTAAAGAAGCAAACATATGCAAACAATGCAAACATAACAGCAATCTGCCTAAACAGGACAGTTTGTAAAGAGTGCAGCAAGATTCATACTTCCCTAGATCCAAAAATTATGAAAGAAAATTACCACTGTAGTAAATTTATCAGAGCTTAATATGCAAAACGTTTCAACATTTTATCACATTCTGACTTTTCTATGGAATTATTGCAATAGTGGTAAACTTTCTGTTTTCAAACAGCAACATGAAGACTTGTAAAATAGGCATAGTAAATGCTATCAATGCCACTTTTATTGAAATAAAAGATGCAAAACATTGTTCTAAATAACAGCAAGCAAATCCTAACAAAATAAATTGACGCTCCAAGCAAAACACATATCATGTGGTGAATAAAAATATAGCTCCAAGTAAAGTTACCGATGAACGAAGACGAAAGAGGGGATGCCTTCTGGGGCATCCCCAAGCTTAGGCTTTTGGTTTTCCTTTAATGTTACATTGGGGTGCCTTGGGAATCCCCAAGCTTAGGCTCTTGCCACTCCTTATTCCATAGTCCATCGAATCTTTACCCAAAACTTGAAAACTTCACAACACAAAACTTAATAGTAAACTCGTAAGCTCCGTTAGTATAAGAAAATAAATCACCACCTAGGTACTCTTGTGAACTCATTCTAAATTCATATTGGTGTAATATCTACTGTATTCCAACTTATATATGGCTCATACCCTCCGATACTACTCATAGGTTCATCAAAATAAGCAAACAACACATAGAAAACATAACAGTCTGTAGTAATCTGAATCAAACGTATACTTCTGGAACTCATAAAATTCTCAAATAAATTGATGGACATGAGGAATTTTTCTATTAATCATCTGCAAAAAGAATTAGCTAAATAGACTCTCCAATAAAAACTGGCAGCAATTCTCATGAGCGCTAAAGTTTCTGTTTTTTTACAGCATGATCGCAAAGACTTTCCCCAAGTCTTCCCAAAGGTTCTACTTGACAAAAACACTAACTAAACACAAAAAACACAAGAATAACATAGGCTAGATGAAATATTTATTGCTAAACAGGAACAAAAAGCAAGGAACAAAATTAAAATTGGGTTGCCTCCCAACAAGCGCTATCATTTAACGCCCCTAGCTAGGCATGATGATTTTAATGATGCTCACAAAGGTAAGAATTGAAACATAAAGAGAGCATAATGAATAATATGACTAGCACATTTAAGTATAACTCTCTTCCTATGCATAGGGATTTTTTGAGCAAACAACTTGTGGGAACAAGAATCAACTTGCATAAGAAGGTAAAACAAGCAAAACTTCAAAATTTTAAGCACATAGAGAGGAAACTTGATATTATTGCAATTCCTACAAGCATATATTCCTCCCTCATAATAATTTTCAGTAGCATCATGAATGAATTCAACAATATAACCATCATATAGAGCATTCTTTTCATGATCTACAAGCATAGAAAATTTACTACTCTCCACATAAGCAAAATTCTTCTCATTCGGGATAGTGGGAGTATCATAAGAGACTTGAATACTATAAATTGTTTCCACATTAAAAGAGTAATGTTCAGAAAAGGGGTAATCATAATCATGACAAGTTTTATAAATATAGTCATCACTACTTTTTATAGCATACGTGTCATCACAATAATCATCATAAGTAGCAACTTTGTTCTCATCATAATCAATTGAAACCTCTTCCAAGATAGTGGAATCATCACTAAATAAAGTCATGACCTCACCAAATCCACTTTCATAATTATCATAATAAGATTCAACATACTCCAAAATAGTGGGATCATTACTTCCTAAAGTTGACACTCTTCCAAACCCACTTTCATCAATATAATCATCATAAGTAGGAGGCATGCTATCATCATTATAAATTTGCATATCAAAACTTGGGAGACTAAAAATATCATCTTCATTAAACATAGCATCCCCAAGCTTGTTGCTTTGCATATCATTGGCATCATGGATATTCAAAGAATTCATACTAACAACATTGTAATCATGCTCATCATTCAAAGATTTAGTGCCAAACATTTTAATGCATTCTTCTTCTAACACTTTCGCACAATTATCGAAATCCTTATTTTCATGGTAGATATTAAAAAGATGAAGCATATGAGGTACCCTTAATTCCATATTTTTTGTAGTTTTCTTTTATAGACTAAACTAGTGATAAACACAAGAAACAAAAAGATTCGATTGCAAGATCTAGAGATATACCTTCAAGTGCTAACCTCCCCGGCAACGGCGCCAGAAAAAGAGGTTGATGTCTACTACACAACCTTCTTCTTGTAGACGTTGTTGGGCCTCCAAGTGCAGAGGTTTATAGGACAGTAGCAAATTTCCCTCAAGTGGATGACCTAAGGTTTATCAATCAGTGGGAGGCGTAGGATGAAGATGGTCTCTCTCAAACAACCCTGCAACCAAATAACAAAGAGTCTCTTGTGTCCCCAACACACCCAATACAATGGTAAATTGTATATGTGCACTAGTCCGGCGAAGAGATGGTGATACAAGTGCAATATGGATGGTAGATATAGGTTTTTGTAATCTGAAAATATAAAAACAGCAAGGTAACTAATGATAAAAGTGAGCACAAACGGTATTGCAATGCTAGGAAACAAGGCCTAGGGTTCATACTTTCAATAGTGCAAGTTCTCTCGACAATAATAACATAATTGGATCATATAACTATCCCTCAACATGCAACAAAGAGTCACTCCAAAGTCACTAATAGCAGAGAACAAACGAAGGGATTATCCTTTCTAATCGATCTATTCAAGAGTCCGTAGTAAAATAACATGAAGCTATTCTTTCTGTTCAATCTATCCTAGAGTTCGTACTAGAATAACACCTTAAGACACAAATCAACCAAAACCCTAACGTCACCTAGATACTCCAATGTCACCTCAAGTATCCGTGGGTATGATTATACGATATGCATCACACAATCGCAGATTCATCTATTCAACCAACACAAAAGTACTTCAAAAGAGTGCCCTAAAGTTTCTACCTGTAGGATCTAGAAGCAGATGTGTCTAGAGGGGGTGATTAGACACTTAATGCTAAAGTTGCAATTTTTAAGCTTTTTCGGTTTAAGTGGAGTTTAGGCACAATTTCAACACACACAATACATATCAAGCAAGCATGCAAAGAGTATATGAGCAGCGGAATGTAAAGCATGCAACTTGCAAGAATGTAAAGGGAAGGGTTTGGAGAAATCAAACGCAATTGGAGACACAGATGTTTTTCCCGTGGTTCGGATAGGTGGTGCTATCCTACATCCACGTTGATGGAGACTTCAACCCACAAAGGGTAACAGTTGCGCGAGTCGACACAGGGCTCCACCCACGAAGGGTAACGGTTGCGCGAGTCCACACAGGGCTCCACCCACGAAGGGTCCACGAAGAAGCAACCACCCACAAAGGGTCCACGAAGAAGCAACCTTGTCTATCCCACCATGGCCATCGCCCACACAGGACTTGCCTCACTAGCGGTAGATCTTCACGAAGTAGGCGATCTCCTTGCCCTTACAAACTCCTTGGTTCAACTCCACAATCTTGTCGGAGGCTCCCAAGTGACACCTAGCCAATCTAGGAGACACCACTCTCCAAGAAGTAACAAATGGTGTGTAGGTAATGAACTCCTTGCTCTTGTGCTTCAAATGATAGTCTCCCCAACACTCAACTCTCTCTCATAGGATTTGGATTTTGTGGAAAGAAGATTTGAGTGGAAAGCAACTTGGAGAGGCTAGAGATCAAGATTCATATGGTAGGAATGGAATATCTTGGTCTCAACACATGAGTAGGTGGTTCTCTCTCAGAACATATGAGTTGGAATGGTGTATGTGTTCTAATGGCTCTCTCTTCGAATGAAGAGGAGGTGGAGGGGTATATATAGCCTCCACACAAAATCCAACCGTCACACACAATTTTCCAATCTCGGTGGGACCGAATCAACAAACTCGGTCGGACCGAAAAGGTAAACCTAGTGACCGTTAGAGATTTCGGTGGGACCGACTGGATCAACTCGGTGGGACCGATGTGCTAGGGTTAGGGTAAATCCAAAACTCGGTTTGACCAATTACTCAAACTCGGTGGGACCGATTTGGGTAATAAGTGAAACTGAGATTTGGCCAAGCAAACTCGGTGGAACCGATTGCATATCTCGGTGGGACCGAGAATATTGCAATGGGTAACAGAGAGTTTGCAAGCCCATCTCAGTGAGACCGAGATCCCATCGGTGAGACCGAACTGATTAGGGTTTGGCAGTGGCTTATGACAAGTGAAACTCGGTGGCGCCGGATAGGAAGAATCGGTAGGACCGAGTTTGGCTTAGGGTTTAGGTCATATGTGGAAGTGGGAAAGTAGCTGAGGGTTTTGGAGCATATCACTAAGCACATGAAGCAAGAGGCTCATTAAGCAACACCTCATCCCTCCTTGATAGTATTGGCTTTTCCTAAAGACTCAATGTGATCTTGGATCACTAAAATGTAAAATGAGGAGTCTTGAGCTTGAAGCTTTAGCCAATCCTTTGTCCTTAGCATCTTGAAGGAGTTCCCACAACCTTTAGTCCATGCCACTCCATTGTTGAACTTATCTGAAACATGCTAGATCGAAATGTTAGTCCAACAAGAGATATGTTGTCATCAATTATCAAAACCACCTAAGGAGCACTTGTGCTTTCAATCTCCCCCTTTTTGGTAATTGATGGCAACATACATCAAAGCTTTAGATAAAGATATAAAGAACAGCAAGTAAAGCTTTGGAAGGACATGTAACAAGCATAGGCTCCCCCTACATGTATGCACTCATGTAAATATGAAATATAGAGGCATGTGAGAGCATAACCATGACAGAGTAGGCAATGTGTTACATGCATCTTGGCCATATGCATCAGAGCAAAAGATTATCAAGGAAAATACCTTCATGCTCATGAGTCCTTCTTGCAAACAGTATGTACATAAGCAAGAACTCATCATACTCATGATTTTGATGCATATACTTACCTTGTGGTCTTGAGTTGGCTTAGGATGGAATGAACCTGCACAAACAAGGTTAGATAACAAAGGTACATCCACTAGCTAGAGCAAACAAAAGAAACCACAAGAATACCAAGACTAGGATGACATGTAGAGAGTGAGTACAAGGTACCACATTGAATTCAACATGTCCCCAAAAATAAAGATATGCAATGAATTTGACTGATTTCTTTCCCTTAGGTGTCTTGCTCCCCCTGAATCTTACATGGGATATTGGGAGAAGATAGGGAACAGAAAATCAGAGCTGAAAGATACAAATGGAACTTAATTCAAATGAGTACATATGAACATGTCTTTCCCCCAAAAGGACATGTGGTATCTCTCCTCTTGAACATCAAGCATCTGGGATGCTTGAGTATTCTCTCCCCCTGGAGATTTCTCTCTCTCTCTCTTAATAATATCTGGGATCCTTGAGACTTTCTCTCCCCCTTGAGCTTTGATGTGATCTCTTTCTCCCCCTTTGACATCAATTTCCAAGAAGGTTTTTCCTGGAATCCGTCGACTAGGTTTGGTCCTTGAGATTCAGCACAAAGCAGAGGATAAAATTGTGATGCTTGTAGAGGACAAGATTCATTGAGTGGAGCTGGATCAGAAGAAATGTAGAACAAGTGGCAATCTGTTCTTCTGATTGCAAAGTCGGTGGCACCGAGTGGCACATTTCAGTGGTACCGAAAAGATTTGGTTGGACCGAAAATTGCAAGTTGGTGAAACCGAGTTTACACAGAGAAAAACACTTGTCACCTCAGCTCACTAGACATGTAGGATCTCACAAAGATTTGCAATGAATTTCCTGAAGGATTTGCAAGGAATTAAGTGCAGAAAATGCAGAACAAAAACAAAGAGAAAAGAGAAGAAACTGAAAGATCTAGATGAAGTTTTTTTTGAAAAAGGAGAGAGGAAATAAACATGCATGAGACAAATGCAATAACACAAATAAAGAACACAAGAGAGCTTCATCTAGAGTTGGGCGGTGACATAGTCACCTATGTTAGAGTATATTGACTTAGGAGTCAAGTGGGAACACTTGATCATAGGTCATACTCATCGTTTAAGCTCAAAATGGGGTTACCATCTTTCGTTTAAGCATCTTGATGTATTCACATCTTGTTGAGTTGCTTTGACTCATGTCTTGGAGTAAAGCTTCTCTAAGATGGAATAACATACCTTGGGTGGTGGTGTGGTTCTTGCTCATGTAGTTGAACTTGTGTGGGTGCTCAAGGTTGATGTAGCTCATCAAGAGTTGGGAGCACCACTTGGAGTTTGAGTTCATCTACCTACATGGGTTAGTTCTTGCAACGAAGAGCACTTGTGTATCCAAAAATGACAATCATGAAGCTTAACATAGAATTTGTCAAAGGATATGTTTGAATGGTTTTGTGCTTCCTTGTCTTCAACCACTATTGTGTAGAGTCTTGGTCTTGTAGAGATTGCTCAAGATGTGAGTGAGTCGCAATCTCATGGAATTAGATTCAACCAAGAACCTACATGGGTTAGACAACATGCAAGGTGCAAATATATCCAAGACATAAGATAGTTGTCATAAGAGATATATCATGGATTAGTCATAAGCTCATGTCTTGCATGTATCCAATGGAGTTTCTACTCCAAGTTCGAAGCATCAATGATGTTCAATTCTCCTCTCAACCTGCAAAACACTTTCTCATCAAGTGGTTTAGTGAATATATCCGCTAATTGCTTATCGGTGCGAACATGCTTAAGATTGATGTCACCCTTAGCAACATGATCTCGAATGAAATGATGACGAACTTCAATATGCTTAGTTCGAGAATGTTGTACAGGATTATGACCAATTTTGATAGCACTTTCATTGTCACAAAGCAGTGGAACATGTTTCACATAAATCCCATAATCTTTAAGAGTTTGGGTCATCCAAAGTAATTGAGCACAACATGAACCAGCGGCAATGTATTCCGCTTCGGCGGTGGATAAGGATACCGAGTTTTGTTTCTTGGAAGACCAAGACACAAGAGATCTACCAAGAAATTGACAAGTACCCGAAGTGGACTTTCTATCAACCTTGTCTCCGGCATAATCCGAGTCAGAATAGCCAACAAGATCAAAAGAAGACCTCTTAGGATACCAAATGCCAAAATTTGGTGTATGGATTAAATATCTCACTATCCTTTTCACAGCCTTAAGATGACAATCTTTAGGAGCAGCTTGATATCGTGCACACATGCACACACTTAGCATAATATCGGGACGTGAAGCACATAGGTATAACAATGAACCAATCATAGAGCGATAAACCTTTTGATCAACCGGTTCACCATCTTTGGTTAAATCATTATGTCCACTAGTAGGCATGGGTGTAGACATACCTTTGCATTCTTGCATATTGAACTTCTTGAATAAGTCCTTGGTGTACTTTGTTTGAGAGACAAATGTACCTTCCTTAGTTTGCTTGATTTGCAACCGAGAAAGAATTTGAGTTCACTCATCATAGACATCTCAAACTTCTCTGACATTAGCTTTCCAAACTTTTCACTAAAGAGAGGGTTAGTTGAACCAAATATGATATCATCAACATAAATTTGGCATACAAATAGTTCTCCATTAACCCTTTTAGTAAAAAGAGTAGAATCAATTTTACCGATTTCAAAACTACTTGTAGTAAGGAACTTGGTCAAGCATTTATACCATGCTCTAGGAGCTTGTTTAAGACCATAAAGAGCTTTGTGAAGTTTGTAAACATGATTTGGTTTCTTAGGATTGATAAAGCTGGGAGGTTGTTTGACATAAACTTCCTCCTCTATTTCACCATTTAGAACAACACTTTTAATGTCCATTTGGTACAAGGTGATATTATGGTGATTAGCATAGGCAAGCAAGATGCGAATGGACTCAAGTGCAGCAACGGGAGCATACGTCTCACCATAGTCCATACCTTCGACTTATGTGTACCCTTGGGCGACGAGACGTGCTTTGTTGCGAACCACTTGTCCATCTTCATCTTGCTTGTTGTGAAACACCCATTTGGTACCAATGATGTTGTGGTTGTTGTCGGGCTTCTCGACCAATGTCCAAACTTGGTTTCTCTCAAAATTATGTAGCTCTTCATGCATAGCGTTTATCCAATCCGGATCTTCCAATGCTTCTTCAACCTTCATAGGTTCAATGCTAGAGATGAATGAATAGTTTTCACAAAAGTTAGCTAAACGAGTTTTTGAGCGAGTGATTCTCCCGGTTTGTATATCATTGAGGATTTTCTCGACGGGATGATCTTTGGCAATTCTTGCTCGAACTCGTGAGAGCTTTTGCTTGGGTCTTCGTTGAACATCTTCTTCATCTTGTTCTTCTTCTTGGCCTTCTTCATTGTTGACGTCGTCGTTCTCTTGTCGTGGTGGAGAAGGAGGTTGTTGATGTTCGTCTTGACGTATTTCCTCGTTTTCTTCATCTTGGTGTGTCCCACTTGTGGATGCTTCCGTGTCGATTCTTGGTTCACCTTGTCGTGAAGTAGAAGCTTCCACTTGGACGGATGAAGTACTCTCCTTCACCTCCGTTGGGACGAATTTTGCCAATGGACAAGTCCTGAATTGCTTCTGAAGGGTCTTTGTCTCCTACATCAATTGGCAATTGCTCTACTTGCGAGCCATTAGATTCATCAAACTTCACATCTACCGTCTCTTCAACCTTTCGGGTGAAATTGTTGTAGACACGGTAAGTGTGAGAGTTTGAGCCATAACCAAGTAGAAAACCTTCATGAGATTTAGGAGCAAACTTTGAACGACGATGCTTGTCAAGAATGTAGCACTTTGAGCCGAATACTCGAAAGTATCCAACTTGGGGTTTGTTACCGGTGAGAAGCTCGTATGCCGTCTTGCCGAGTAGCTTGTGAAGATATAAGCGATTTGTTGCGTGACAAGCTGTCTCAACCGCTTCTGCCCAAAAGTGCTTTGGCGTCTTGTATTCATCAAGCATCGTTCTTGCCATTTCGATGAGCGTCCGGTTCTTTCTCTCAACAACTCCATTTTGTTGAGGTGTGTACGTAGCCGAGAACTCGTGTGAAATCCCTTCTTCGTCAAGAAAGGTGTCCACATTTGCGTTCTTGAACTCCGTTCCGTTGTCACTCCGAACCTTCTTGATCTTCACATCAAACTGATTTTGGGCCTTCCTAGCGAAGTTTCTGAAGATCTTCTGGACCTGCGACTTGTCATTAAGAAAGAACACCCACGTAAATCTTGAAAAATCATCAACTATAACTAGACCAAAAGAATTTCCACCGAGACTCTTGTAGGCGTTGGGACCAAAAAGATCCATGTGTAGTAGCTCGAGTGGCCTCCTTGTGGTCATGATGTTCTTCACGGGATGTCTTCCTCCAACCTGTTTACCTGCTTGACAAGCACTGCAAAGTCTATCCTTATCAAATATGACATCGTTAACTCCAAGGATATGATTTCCTTTAATAAGCTTGTCAAGGTTTCTCATGCCAACGTGACCTAGTCGTCTATGCCACAACCAACCTTTTGAGGATTTAGCAACAAAGCAAGTTTTAGGTTGTGCCTTTTTAGAGAAATCGACAATGTAAAGATCACCTCTACGCATACCCGTAAAGACCATTTTATGATTGTCTCGACGAAATACTTGGCAATCTACCTCAGTAAATAGGACATTCAAACCGAAATCAGCAAGTCTAGATACTGAAAGTAAGTTGTAGCCAAGAGATTCAACGAGCATGACATTTTGAATGGAACTATCATGTGAGATGGCCACCTTACCAAGGCCAACCACTTTACCCTTTGAATTATCACCAAAGGTGACATATTTTCGAGGGCCGTCATTTTCAGCAAGCTCACGAAACATCTCTTCATCTCCGGTCATATGATCAGTACATCCACTATCAAGAACCCATTCCTTTCCTCCTGATTCATATCCCCGAAGATTTGCCATAAGACCAAAATGTCTCATTGCATCATCAAGATCGAAGTCACTATCATCATCATCATAATATTCATGTTCATCATGATCTTGTGACTCATCATTTCCTAGAGAGGGTAATTCATTAGATAAATGATCATCAAAGTGGTCACTTTTATGAATTCTTATAGCTTTGAATATGATATCATTAATGATTCCAACATCTCCTTTAGCATGCTTAAGATTGGTAAGTTCAAATAGACAATTACCAAAACTAGGATCACTAGAGTTCATCTTACTCAAGGCAATAGATTTATGGAGAATTTCATCCAAAGTTTTCAAGGAATGATCGGGAAATCGTTCCTCAAGAAATTTCCATATAGTATAGGCACAATTTTGAGTAGGCAAACTAGCAATCAAATTTTTGGGCAATCCTCTAATGATGAGCTCAATAGTTCTAAGATTGCGAATCATGTCAATATCTTCATCTAGGGTAGGATGCAAAGGATCAATATGAGGTGCACAAGGGCTAGCAATATACTTGTTCAAATGATATTGATTGAAGATTACAAGCATCTCATTTTTCCACTCATGAAAATACTCTCCATCAAGAATAGGCACTCTATGTCTAAGACTCCCTAATGTAGACACATCCATCTTCCTCCAATGGTGATGAACCAAGGCAATGGAGACCAAAGCTCTGATACCACTTGTAGGATCTAGAAGTAGATGTGTCTAGAGGGGGGTGATTAGACACTTAATGCTAAAGTTGTAATTCTTAAGCTTTTTCGGTTTAAGTGGAGTTTAGGCACAATTTCAACACACACAATACATATCAAGCAAGCATGCAAAGAGTATATGAGCAGTGGAATGTAAAGCATGCAACTTGCAAGAATGTAAAGGGAAGGGTTTGGAGAAATCAAACACAATTGGAGACACGGATGTTTTTCCCGTGGTTCGGATAGGTGGTGCTATCCTACATCCACGTTGATGGAGACTTCAACCCACAAAGGGTAACGGTTGCGCGAGTCCACACAGGGCTCCACCCACGAAGGGTAACGGTTGCGCGAGTCCACACAGGGCTCCACCCACGAAGGGTCCACGAAGAAGCAACCACCCACAAAGGGTCCACGAAGAAGCAACCTTGTCTATCCCACCATGGCCATCGCCCAAGGACTTGCCTCACTAGCGGTAGATCTTCACGAAGTAGGCGATCTCCTTGCCCTTACAAACTCCTTGGTTCAACTCCACAATCTTGTCGGAGGCTCCCAAGTGACACCTAGCCAATCTAGGAGACACCACTCTCCAAGAAGTAACAAATGGTGTGTAGGTAATGAACTCCTCGCTCTTGTGCTTCAAATGATAGTCTCCCCAACACTCAACTCTCTCTCATAGGATTTGGATTTTGTGGAAAGAAAATTTGAGTGGAAAGCAATTTGGAGAGGCTAGAGATCAAGATTCATATGGTAGGAATGGAATATCTTGGTCTCAACACATGAGTAGGTGGCTCTCTCTCAGAACATATGAGTTGGAATGGTGTATGCGTTCTGATGGCTCTCTCTTCGAATGAAGAGGAGGTGGAGGGGTATATATAGCCTCCACACAAAATCCAACCCTTACACACAGTTTTCCAATCTCGGTGGGACCGAATCAACAAACTCGGTCGGACCGAAAAGGTAAACCTAGTGACCGTTAGAGATTTCAGTGGGACCGACTGGATCAACTCGGTGGGACCGATGTGCTAGGGTTAGGGTAAATCCAAAACTTGGTTTGACCGATTACTCAAACTCGGTGGGACCGATTTGGGTAATAAGTGAAACTGAGATTTGGCCAAGCAAACTCGGTGGAACCGATTGCATATCTCGGTGGGACCGAGAATATTGCAATGGGTAACAGAGAGTTTGCAAGCCCATCTCGGTGAGATCAAGATGAAGGAAATATGCCCTAGAGGCAAAAATAAAGTTATTATTTATTTCCTTATAATCATGATAAATGTTTATTATTCATGCTAGAATTGTATTAATCGGAAACATAATACATGTGTGAATACATAGACAAACAGAGTGTCACTAGTATGCCTCTACTTGACTAGCTCGTTAATCAAAGATGGTTATGTTTCCTAACCATGAACAAAGTGTTGTTATTTGATTAACGAGGTCACATTATTAGTTGAATGATCTGATTGACATGACCCATTCCATTAGCTTAGCACCCGATCGTTTAGTATGTTGCTATTGCTTTTCTTCATGACTTATACATGTTCCTATGACTATGAGATTATGCAACTCCCATTTACCGGAGGAACACTTTGTGTGCTACCAAACGTCACAACGTAAATGGGTGATTATAAAGGAGCTCTACAGGTGTCTCCAAAGGTAGATGTTGGGTTAGCGTATTTCGAGATTAGGATTTGTCACTCCGATTGTTGGAGAGGTATCTCTGGGCCCTCTCGGTAATGCACATCACTTAAGCCTTGCAAGCATTGCAACTAAATGAGTTAGTTGCGGGATGATGTATTACGGAACGATTAAAGAGACTTGCCGGTAACGAGATTGAACTAGGTATAGGAATACCGACGATCGAATCTCGGGCAAGTAACATACCGATGACAAAGGGAACAATGTATGTTGTTATGCGGTCTGACCGATAAAGATCTTCGTAGAATATGTAGGAGCCAATATGGGCATCCAGGTCCAGCTATTGGTTATTGACCGGAGACGTGTCTTGGTCATGTCTACATTGTTCTCGAACCCGTAGGGTCCGCACGCTTAAGGTTACGATGACAGTTATATTATGAGTTTATACATTTTGATGTACCAAAGGTTGTTCGGAGTCCCGGATGTGATCACGGACATGACGAGGAGTCTCGAAATGGTCGAGACGTAAAGATTGATATATTGGAAGCCTATGTTTGGATATCGGAAGTGTTCCGGGTGAAATCGGGATTTTACCGGAGTACCGGGAAGGTTACCGAAACCCCCCGGGAGTTAAATGGGCCATGATGGGCCTTAGTGGAAAAGAGAAGAGGCAGCCCTACATGTGCTGCGCGCCTCCCCCTCCCCCTAGTCCTATTAGGACTAGGAGAGGTGGCCGGCCCCCTCTCTCTCTTTTCCCCCTCCACGAATCCTATTCCAACTAGGATTGGGGGGGAATCCTACTCCCAGAGGGAGTAGGACTCTCCTGGCGCGCCACACCTTGGCCGGCCAGCCTCCCCCCTCTAGTCCTTTATATACTGAGGCAGAGGCACCCTAGAACACACAAGTTGATCCACGTGATCTATTCCTTAGCCGTGTGCGGTGCCCCCAGCCACCATATTCCTCGATAATACTGTAACGGAGTTTAGGCGAAGCCCTGCTGCTGTAGTGCATCAAGATCGTCACCACGCCGTCATGCTGACGGAACTCTTCCCCGACACTTTGCTGGATCGGAGTCCGGGGATCGTCATCGTGCTGAACGTGTGCTCGAACTCGGAGGTGCCGTAGTTTCGGTACTTGATAGGTTGGATCGTGAAGACGTACGACTACTTCCTCTATGTTGCGTCAACGCTTCCCCAGTCGGTCTGCGTGGGTACGTAGACAACACTCTCCCCTCCCATTGCTATGCATCACCATGATCTTGCGTGTGCGTAGGAAATTATTTGAAATTACTACGAAACCCAACAGTGGCATCTGAGCCTAGGTTATTTATGTTGATGTTATATGCACGAGTAGAACACAAGTGAGTTGTGGGCGATATAAGTCATACTGCCTACCAGCATGTCATACTTTGGTTCGGCGGCATTGTTGGACGAGACGACCCGGACCAACATTACGCGTACGCTTACGCGAGACCGGTTCCCCCGACGTGCTTTGCACATAGGTGGCTTGCGGGCGACTGTCTCTCCAACTTTAGTTGAACCAAGTATGGCTACGCCCGGTCCTTGCGAAGGTTAAAACGGAGTCTATTTGACAAACTATCGTTGTGGTTTTAATGTGTTGGTGAGATTGGTTCTTACTTAAGCCCGTAGCAGCCACGTAAAACTTGCAACAACAAAGTAGAGGACGTCTAACTTGTTTTTGCAGGGCATGTTGTGATGTGATATGGTCAAGGCATGATACTGAATTTTATTGTATGAGATGATCATGTTTTGTAACCGAGTTATCGGCAACTGGCAGGAGCCATATGGTTGTCGCTTTATTGTATGCAATGCAATCGCGATGTAATGCTTTACTTTATTACTAAACGGTAGTGATAGTCGTGGAAGCATAAGATTGGCGAGACGACAACGATGCTACGATGGAGATCAAGGTGTCGCGCCGGTGACGATGGTGATCATAACGGTGCTTCGGAGATGGAGATCACAAGCACAAGATGATGATGGCCATATCATATCACTTATATTGATTGCATGTGATGTTTATCCTTTTATGCATCTTATCTTGCTTTGATTGACGGTAGCATTATAAGATGATCTCTCACTAAATTATCAAGAAGTGTTCTCCCTGAGTATGCACCGTTGCCAAAGTTCGTCGTGCCCAAACACCACGTGATGATCGGGTGTGATAAGCTCTACGTCCATCTACAACGGGTGCAAGCCAGTTTTGCACACGCAGAATACTCAGGTTAAACTTGACGAGCCTAGCATATGCAGATATGGCCTCGGAACACGGAGACCGAAAGGTCGAGCGTGAATCATATAGTAGATATGATCAACATAACAATGTTCACCATTGAAAACTACTCCATCTCACGTGATGATCGGTTATGGTTTAGTTGATTTGGATCACGTGATCACTTAGAAGATTAGAGGGATGTCTATCTAAGTGGGAGTTCTTAAGTAATATGATTAATTGAACTTAAATTTATCATGAACTTAGTCCCTGATAGTATCTTGCTTGTTTATGTTGATTGTAGATAGATGGCTCATGCTGTTGTTCCGTTAAATTTTAATGCGTTCCTTGAGAAAGCAAAGTTGAAAGATGATGGTAGCAATTACACGGACTGGGTCCGTAACTTGAGGATTATCCTCATTGCTGCACAGAAGAATTATGTCCTAGAAGCACCGCTGGGTGCCAGGCCTGCTACTGGAGCAACGCCGGATGTTATGAATGTCTGGCAGAGCAAAGCTGATGACTACTCGATAGTTTAGTGTGCCATGCTTTACGGCTTAGAATCGGGACTTCAACGACGTTTTGAATGTCATGGAGCATATGAGATGTTCCAGGAGTTGAAGTTAATATTTCAAGCAAATGCCCGGATTGAGAGATATGAAATCTCCAATAAGTTCTATAGCTGCAAGACGGAGGAGAACAGTTCTATCAGTGAGCATATACTCAAAATGTCTGGGTATAATAATCACTTGATTCAATTGGGAGTTAATCTTCCGCATGATTGCGTCATTGACAGAATTCTCCAATCACTGCCACCAAGCTACAAGAGCTTCATGATGAACTATAATATGCAAGGGATGAACAAGACTATTCCCAAGCTCTTCGCGATGCTGAAAGCTGCGGAGGTAGAAATCAAGAAGGAGCATCAAGTGTTGATGGTTAACAAGACCACTAGTTTCAAGAAAAGGGCAAAGGGAAGAAGAAGGGGAACTTCAAGAAGAACAGCAAGCAAGTTGCTGCTCAGGAGAAGAAACCCAAGTCTGGACCTAAGCCTGAAACTGAGTGCTTCTACTGCAAGCAGACTGGTCACTGGAAGCGGAACTGCCCCAAGTATTTGGCGGATAAGAAGGATGGCAAGGTGAACAAAGGTATATGTGATATACATGTTATTGATGTGTACCTTACTAGAGCTCGCAGTAGCACCTGGGTATTTGATACTGGTTCTGTTGCTAATATTTGCAACTCGAAGCAGGGACTACGGAATAAGCGGGCACTGGCAAAGGACGAGGTGACGATGCGCGTGGGAAACGGTTCCAAAGTCGATGTGATCGCGGTCGGCACGCTACCTCTACATCTACCTTCGGGATTAATATTAGACCTAAATAATTGTTATTTGGTGCCAGCGTTGAGCATGAACATTATATCTGGATCTTGTTTGATGCGAGACGGTTATTCATTTAAATCAGAGAATAATGGTTGTTCTATTTATATGAGTAATATCTTTTATGGTCATGCACCTTTGAAGAGTGGTCTATTTTTGATGAATCTCGATAGTAGTAATACACATATTCATAATGTTGAAGCCAAAAGATATAGAGTTGATAATGCAAGTGCAACTTATTTGTGGCACTGTCGTTTCGGTCATATCGGTGTAAAGCGCATGAAGAAACTCCATACTGATGGACTTTTGGAACCACTTGATTATGAATCACTTGGTACTTGCGAACCGTGCCTCATGGGCAAGATGACTAAAACACCGTTCTCCGGTACTATGGAGAGAGCAACAGATTTGTTGGAAATCATACATACCGATGTATGTGGTCCGATGAATATTGAGGCTCGTGGCGGATATCGTTATTTTCTCACCTTCACAGATGACTTATGCAGATATGGGTATATCTACTTAATGAAACATAAATCTGAAACATTTGAAAAGTTCAAAGAATTTCAGAGTGAAGTTGAAAATCATCGTAACAAGAAAATAAAGTTTCTACGATCTGATCGTGGAGGAGAATATTTGAGTTACGAGTTTGGTGTATTGAAAAATTATGGAATAGTTTCGCAACTCACGCCACCCAGAACACCACAACGTAATGGTGTGTCCGAATGTCGTAATCGTACTTTACTAGATATGGTGCGATCTATGATGTCTCTTACTGATTTACCGCTATCATTTTGGGGTTATGCTTTAGAGATGGCCGCATTCACGTTAAATAGGGCACCATCAAAATCCGTTGAGACGACGCCTTTTGAACTGTGGTTTGGCAAGAAACCAAAGTTGTCGTTTCTTAAAGTTTGGGGCTGCGATGCTTATGTGAAAAAGCTTCAACCTGATAAGCTCAAACCCAAATCGGAGAAATGTGTCTTCATAGGATACCCAAAGGAGACTGTTGGGTACACCTTCTATCACAGATCCGAAGGCAAGACATTCGTTGCTAAGAATGGATCCTTTCTAGATAAGGAGTTTCTCTCGAAAGAAGTGAGTGGGAGGAAAGTAGAACTTGACAAGGTAACTGTACCTGCTCCTTTATTGGAAAGTAGTACATCACAGAAAACTGTTTCTGTGACACCTACACCAATAAGTGAGGAAGCTAATGATGATGATCATGAAACTTTAGATCAAGATACTACTGAACCTCGTAGATCAACCAGAGTAAGATCCGCGCCAGAGTGGTACGGTAATCCTGTTCTGGAAATCATGCTACTAGATCATGATGAACCTGCGAACTATGAAGAAGCGTGGTGAGCCCAGATTCCGCAAAGTGGCTTGAAGCCATGAAATCTGAGATGGGATCCATGTATGAGAACAAAGTATGGACTTTGGTTGACTTGCCCGATGATCGGCAAGCAATTGAGAATAAATGGATCTTCAAGAAGAAGACTGACGATGATGGTAATGTTACTGTCTACAAAGCTCGACTTGTCGCAAAAGGTTTTCGACAAGTTCAAGGGATTGACTATGATGAGACTTTCTCACCCATAGCGATGCTTAAGTCTGTCCGAATCATGTTAGCAATTGCCGCATTTTATGATTATGAAATTTGGCAGATGGATGTCAAAACTGCATTCCTGAATGGATTTCTGGAAGAAGAGTTGTATATGATGCAACCAGAAGGTTTTGTCGATCCAAAGGGAGCTAACAAAGTGTGCAAGCTCCAGCGATCCATTTATGGACTGGTGCAAGCCTCTCGGAGTTGGAATAAACGTTTTGATAGTGTGATCAAAGCATTTGGTTTTATACAGACTTTTGGAGAAGCCTGTATTTACAAGAAAGTGAGTGGGAGCTCTGTAGCATTTCTGATATTATATGTGGATGACATATTGCTGATTGGAAATGATATAGAATTTCTGGATAGCATAAAGGGATACTTGAATAAGAGTTTTTCAATGAAAGACCTCGGTGAAGCTGCTTACATATTAGGCATTAAGATCTATAGAGATAGATCAAAACGCTTAATTGGACTTTCACAAACAACATACCTTGACAAAATTTTGAAGCAGTTCAAAATGGATCAAGCAAAGAAAGGATTCTTGCCTGTGTTACAAGGTGTGAAATTGAGTAAGACTCAATGCCCGACCACTGCAGAAGATAGAGAGAATATGAAAGATGTTCCCTATGCATCAGCAATAGGATCTATCATGTATGCAATGTTGTGTACCAGACCTGATGTGTGCCTTGCTATAAGTCTAGCAGGGAGGTACCAAAGTAATCCAGGAGTGGATCACTGGACAGCGGTCAAGAACATCCTGAAATACCTGAAAAGGACTAAGGATATGCTTCTCGTATATGGAGGTGGCAAAGAGCTCGTCGTAAATGGTTACATTGATGCAAGCTTTGACACTGATCCGGATGATTCTAAATCGCAAACCGGATACGTGTTTACATTAAACGGTGGAGCTGTCAGTTGGTGCAGTTCTAAACAAAGCGTCGTAGCGGGATCTAAATGTGAAGCGGAGTACATAGCTGCTTCGGAAGCGGCAAATGAAGGAGTCTGGATGAAGGAGTTCATATCCGATCTAGGTGTCATACCTAGTGCATCGGGTCCAATGAAAATCTTTTGTGACAATACTGGTCCAATTGCCTTGGCAAAGGAATCCAGATTTCACAAGAGAACCAAGCACATCAAGAGACGCTTCAATTCCATCCGGGATCTAGTCCAGGTGGGAGACATAGAGATTTGCAAGATACATACGGATCTGAATGTTGCAGACCCGTTGACTAAGCCTCTTCCACGAGCAAAACATGATCAGCACCAAGGCTCCATGGGTGTTAGAATCATTACTGTGTAATCTAGATTATTGACTCTAGTGCAAGTGGGAGACTGAAGGAAATATGCCCTAGAGGCAATAATAAAGTTATTATTTATTTCCTTATAATCATGATAAATGTTTATTATTCATGCTAGAATTGTATTAACCGGAAACATAATACATGTGTGAATACATAGACAAATAGAGTGTCACTAGTATGCCTCTACTTGACTAGCTCGTTAATCAAAGATGGTTATGTTTCCTAACCATGAACAAAGTGTTGTTATTTGATTAACGAGGTCACATCATTAGTTGAATGATCTGATTGACATGACCCATTCCATTAGCTTAGCACCCAAACGTTTAGTATGTTGCTATTGCTTTTCTTCATGACTTATACATGTTCCTATGACTATGAGATTATGCAACTCCCGTTTACCGGAGGAACACTTTGTGTGCTACCAAACGTCACAACGTAAATGGGTGATTATAAAGGAGCTCTACAGGTGTCTCCAAAGGTAGATGTTAGGTTAGCGTATTTCGAGATTAGGATTTGTCACTCCGATTGTCGGAGAGGTATCTCTGGGCCCTCTCGGTAATGCACATCACTTAAGCCTTGCAAGCATTGCAACTAAATAAGTTAGTTGCGGGATGATGTATTACGGAACGAGTAAAGAGACTTGCCGATAACGAGATTGAACTAGGTATAGGAATACCGACGATCGAATCTCGGGCAAGTAACATACCAATGACAAAGGGAACAACGTATGTTGTTATGCGGTCTGACTAATAAAGATCTTCATAGAATATGTAGGAGCCAATATGGGCATCTAGGTCCCGCTATTGGTTATTGACCGGAGACATGTCTCGGTCATGTCTACATTGTTCTCGAACCCGTAGGGTCCGCACGCTTAAGGTTACGATGACAGTTATATTATGAGTTTATACATTTTGATATACCGAAGGTTGTTCGGAGTCCCAGATGTGATCACGGACATGACGAGGAGTCTCGAAATGGTCGAGACGTAAAGATTGATATATTGGAAGCCTATGTTTGGATATCGGAAGTGTTCCGGGTGAAATCGGGATTTTACCGGAGTACCGGGAAGGTTATCGGAACCCCCCGGGAGTTAAATGGGCCATGATGGGCCTTAGTGGAGAAGAGAAGAGGCAGCCCTACATGGGCTACGCGCCTCCCCCCTCCCCCTAGTCCTATTAGGACTAGGAGAGGTGGCCGGCCCCCTCTCTCTCTTTTCCCCCTCCGCGAATCCTATTCCAACTAGGATTGGGGGGGGGGGGAATCCTACTCCCAGAGGGAGTAGGACTCTCCTGGCGCGCCACACCTTGGCCGGCCAGCCTCCCCCTCTAGTCCTTTATATACTGAGGCAGAGGCACCCTAGAACACACAAGTTGATCCACGTGATCTATTCCTTAGCCGTGTGCGGTGCCCCCAGCCACCATATTCCTCGATAATACTGTAGCGGAGTTTAGGCGAAGCCCTGCTGCTGTAGTGCATCAAGATCGTCACCACGCCGTCGTGCTGACGGAACTCTTCCCCAACACTTTGCTGGATCGGAGTCCGGGGATCGTCATCGTGCTGAACGTGTGCTCGAACTCGGAGGTGCCGTAGTTTCGGTACTTGATCGGTTGGATCGTGAAGACGTACGACTACTTCCTCTATGTTGCGTCAACGCTTCTGCAGTCGGTCTGCGTGGGTACGTAGACAACACTCTCCCCTCTCGTTGCTATGCATCACCATGATCTTGCATGTGCGTAGGATTTTTTTTGAAATTACTACGTAACCCAACACGAGATCCCATCGGTGAGACCGAACTGATTAGGGTTTGGCAGTGGCTTATGACAAGTGAAACTCGGTGGCGCCGGATAGGAAGAATCGGTAGGACCGAGTTTGGCTTAGGGTTTAGGTCATATGTGGAAGTGGGAAAGTAGCTGAGGGTTTTGGAGCATATCACTAAGCACATGAAGCAAGAGGCTCATTAAGCAACACCTCATCCCTCCTTGATAGTATTGGCTTTTCCTAAAGACTCAATGTGATCTTGGATCACTAAAATGTAAAATGAGGAGTCTTGAGCTTGAAGCTTTAGCCAATCCTTTGTCCTTAGCATCTTGAAGGAGTTCCCACAACCTTTAGTCCATGCCACTCCATTGTTGAACTTATCTGAAACATGCTAGATTGAAATGTTAGTCCAACAAGAGATATGTTGTCATCAATTATCAAAACCACCTAAGGAGCACTTGTGCTTTCACTACCGGAGAGTCAAGACGAAAACATGTGCCAACCCCTATGCATAGGTTCATGGGCGGAACCCGCAAGTTGATCACCAAAACATACATCAAGTGAATCAATAGAATACCCCATTGTCACCACGGGTATCCCACACAAGACATACATCAAGTGTTCTCAAATCCTTGAAGACTCAATCCGATAAGATAACTTCAAAGGGAAAACTCAATCCATTACAAGAGAGTAGAGGGGGAGAAACATCATAAGATCCAACTATAATAGCTAAGCTCGCGATACATCAAGATCGTACCACCTCAAGAACACGAGAGAGAGATCAAACACATAGCTACTAGTACATACCCTCAGCCCAAAGGGAGAACTACTCCCTCTTCCTCATGGAGAGCACTGGGATGATGAAGATGGCCACCGGAGAGGGATTCCCCCCCTCCGGCAGGGTGCCGGAACGGGTCTAGATTGGTTTTCGGTGGCTACGGAGGCTTCTGGCGGCGGAACTCCCGATCTATTCTGCTCCCCGAAGTTTTTAGGGTATATGGATATATATAGGAGGAAGAAGTACATCGGTGGATCTCCGGGCTGTCCACGAGGCAGGGGGCGCGCCCAGGGGGGTGGGCGCGCCCCCACCCTCGTGGGCAGCCCGGGACTCTTCTGGTCCAACTCTGATGCTTTGTGGGCTTCTTTTGATCCAAAAATAAGCTCCATCAATTTTCAGGTCAATTGGACTCCGTTTGGTTTTCCTTTTCTGCGATACTCTAAAACAAGGAAAAAACAGAAACTGGCACTGGGCTCTGGGTTAATAGGTTAGTCCCAAAAATACTATAAAAGTGTCTAATAAAGCACATAAACATCCAAAACAAATAATATAATAACATGAATACTTCATAAATTATAAATACGTTGGAGATGTATCAATGACGTCCTCGCCTTCTTGATCCAGCAAGAGGGGCGAAGTAGTAGATGAGTTCCGGTAGCACGAGGGTGTGGTGACGGTGTTGGTGAAGAACAATCTCTGCAGGGCTTCGCCTAAGCACTACGAAAACTATTACAGAGGATAAACTAGAGGGGACGGGGTTGCTGGCACACGGCTTGGTGTTTCTTGATGTGTCTTGGGTGCTAGACCTACCCCTCTATTTATATGTTGAGCCTTGGGGTCGAAACTTGGAGTAAAAGCCTCCACAAAGTCGGTTTCACCCGAAAGGCAAGAGTCCTTCTCGGACTCCAGAGCCAGACGCCAGGGTTCCCGGTGTCCCCTGGACTCCGCAAAACTTCCTTTTGTGCTTTCCAAAAACCTTGTGGGCTTTCCCATTTGGCCCAAATAAAGTGTTCTCATACCCAAACATCTCGGGAAACATCCGGAACCCCTTACAGACACCAAACACTGCTATCCCATATATCAAACTTTATCCCCGGACCATTTCGGAGTTCCTCGTCATGTCCGTGATCTTATCCGGAACTCCGAACAACACTCGGTTACCAACATACATAACTCATAAATACTATATCGTCAGCAAACGTTAAGCGTGCGGACCCTGCGGGTTCGAGAACTATGTAGACATGACTGAGACACTTCTCTGGTCAATAACCAATAGCGGAACCTAGATGCCCATATTGGTTCCTACATATTCTACGAAGATCTTTATTGGTTGAACCGCATAACAACATATGTTGTTCCCTTTGTCATTGGTATGTTACTTGCCCGAGATTCGATCGTAGGTATCTCAATACCTAGTTCAATCTCATTACCGGCAAGTCTCTTTACTCGTTCCATAATACATCATCCCGCAATTAACTCATTAGTTGCATTGCTTCCAAAGCTTAACGTGATGTGCATTACCGAGAGGGCCCAGAGATACCTCTCCAACAATCGGAGTGACAAATCCTAATCTTGATCTATGCCAACTCAACAAGTACCATCAGAGACACCTGTAGAGCACCTTTATAATCACCCAGTTATGTTGTGACGTTTGGTAGCACACAAAGTGTTCCTCCGGTATTCGGGAGTTGCATAATCTCATAGTCCTAGGAACATGTATAAGTCATGAAGAAATCAATAGCAACAAACTAAACGATCATCATGCTAAGCTAACAGATGGGTCAAGTCAATCACATCATTCTCTAATAATGTGATCCCATTAATCAAATGACAACTCATGTCTTTGGTTAGGAAACATAACCATCATTGATTCAACGAGCTAGTCAAGTAGAGGCAAACTAGTGACACTCTATTTGTCTATGTATTCACACATGTACTGTCGTGGAGTTGTCACGGCAGATGTCCTAGTGTGAGGACTTAGTCGTGAGGCCAACGCATCTATGTGATAGCTTGAGAGGGGTTGAGTGGAATCGAGAGACGCAACGTAAGACAAGGGTTTAGACAGCTTCGGGCCCCGGGAAACATCATCCGGTAACAACCCTACGTGTTGTTTGAGGCTATCTCTCATTATGATCACAAGGAAGTTGTCGTAAACCGGCTCTCCCAGTTAACCCTAACCCTTTAAGATTGTTTCTCCTTACTTGTCCCCCTTTGGGGAGCCCTGCCCCTCCTTATATATGTTGAAGGGGCGGGTTACATGTAGAGTCCAACTCGGACTTAAGACTTAACTATTATGACTTCTCTTTTTGGGCTTCTTAACATCTTGGGCTTCATAAGGTCTCGGGCTTCATAACTCCTGGCAACCCAGTTACCACTGCCTGCCGGGAGTTAACTGGTGCCGGTTTAAGATGGTCTGCCAGAAGTTAACTGGTGGCGGTTTAAGATGGTCTGTCGGTTTAAGAATGTCTGCTGAGTTATCATCTGACTTAACTCATGTCTTAACTGTTAGCCGGTTTAACAACCTACCGGTTTACCGTCTGAGTTAACTGCCTGTTTTACCTGTCTGTCTTAACTATCAGCCGGTTTAACAACCTACCGGTTTACCATCTGTCTTAACACCTGCTGGTTTACCACCTGCTTTAACACCTCCCGTTTACTAAGTCCCAGCCGGGTTATAACTCTGGCCGGATCATACCGCGGGGTATATCCCCGACATTAGCCCCCAGTTTAATTTGGTTTTATCCATGTTAAACTGATCCTAATCCTCCTTAAGTCCTTGTCACTTCCTTCTTCTATAAAATCCGAGTCAATAGGCCAACTTCATAATCAATTTGCTGACATTGGTTTGTCACAGAGAAATATTGTGAATAATAACTCCTTTGACTTCAGCTCCCAATGCTTAACAAAAATATTGGCCTTTGAAATACTCATTTGATCTTCAGCCGGTTTAAGAATGTAGAACTTGCCGGTTTAAGAATGTAAAACTTTACCAGTTTACCATTGCCAAAATTGCCGGTTTAAGAATATTGATGGCACCGGATCAGAACTGTTTGTTAACATCAGTTTTGAAAATATACCTCTTATATGCCTATTACTTGTAGCCCCCAAGTCTTAAGAAGGTAGCCTACCAATAGCTTAATACTTGCTTCAATATGAATGTCACAAGCTTGAAGAAATCCAGGTTGTTCATCTCAATCACCAGTCATAACTGAGCATTCCACATATGTAGCCCCCAAGGGCTGGGTTATCATGCTTGCAGCAACCTGGGACTTGAAATTGCCTTATGCTCATAAAAACTTCAACCAGTGTAGCCCCTAAAGGCCGGGTTATTATGCAATAATGAGTAGGGACTTTGTAAATATGATCATGTAAACTTGAGCAACAATGTGTAGCCCCCAAGGGCAATAAGATAATATTGAGCTGGGACTTGATATATTCTTCAATGAAAATAACATCATATGATGTATCCCCCATCATGGGGCTTGAATCCACGTCCACAAGGTTAAGAGCCTTGTGCTTTACTAACTGAGCAGTGGACCCTTCAATATAATGGATTAAAAGCTTTGTACCTTGAATTGTTGATAGGAGCAATTGGTAGCCCCCAAGGGCCGGCTCATTACGATGTGATGAGTCGGGTCTTCAATAAGGTGAGCAAACAATGACTTTGCATTAGCCCCCAAGTGTCATGGTGCATGCTTGCAGCGACATGAGACTTGTGTATTTGATGTAATCCCAACTTGAATAATGTAGCCCCCAAGTGTCGGGTCGTAAGCCTGCAATGACTCAGGACTATTCCTTCAATTGTAGAATAAATCATATCCATTGATAATATGAGTCATTGCGCTAAAGCGACTTTGAAAACCTTAATCATAATACTGGTTATTGATAACCATAATAAAATCCAACCGTGTTGGCTATTAAAGATTTTTAATAATATAACCTTGTTTGAAAACCGATTCCTGCCATATAAACCGGTATATCCATGCACATATGATACATGCTATGATGATGCAACGTATGATGCAATATATGATGATGTATATGTATGATCAGAAGGGTTTAAGCTATGGTTCGTACGACTAGAGCCCCCATGTAGTCATAATTATGGCATTGCGCCGATCAAGAGGTGTAGCTGTGGTTCGAATACGACCAAGCCCCCAAGTGATTTCCCTAGTACCCTTATGCCTAACAAGAGGTGCAACTATGGTTCGAACCCATAGCCCCCAAGTGATTTTTCCTGGTGGCCTTATGCCTATCAAGAGGTGTCGCTATGGTTCGAATACGACCAAGCCCCCAAGTGATTTCCCTGGTGCCCTTATGCTGATCAAGAGGGTATAAGCTATGGTTCGGATACGACCAGAGGCCCCAAGTGATTTCCCTGGTGGCCTTAAGCCCATCAAGAGGTGTGACTATGGTTCGAACATAGCCCCCAAGTGATATTGTGAGCTGTGCTCAAGGGATACTCATGTTTGAGCTGTGCTGTGCAGCAGACTCTCTTTGGCCCCTTATGATAATATTGGCTTGATAGCCGGATTACCGAAATAACCAGAGTTGTGCTCTTATGATAATATTGGCTTGATAGCCGGATCAAGAGGTGTAGCTATGGTTCGAATACGACCAAGCCCCCAAATGATACTGTGAGTTGTGCTCAAGGGGTACCTATGTTTGAGTTATGCCTTTGCGACAGAATCTCTTTGGTCCCTGTAATTTTTCTGAGAACTCAAACTTGTGAGAGATGAATTCTTTTTAACCGGAATTTCGAACCGGATATTGAGAGATTCAAAGCTTTGTGGGAGACAACTTTCCCTTGAGCCGGATTTTAAACCGGAATCCTTCTTTTTAAGCCGGAAATTTTCTGACGGCCCTTAAAGTTGCACCAATATGGCGGTTTAGGGTCCTGCATTAGATAACTTTGCAAGCCAGAGTCATTGCTCTTTTTAAAGAAAGCAATATATAATATATACAAATATACTGGATGGATTTCACCTGATATGTCAGACCAGAAAATATCCACTGCGGAGTTGACCATCACCACGGTGAAGGTGAAATCCATCACGACCGAGTCGGCCGCGGGAACAGACAGACGGGGCCGGCCAGGGTGTTGTGAGCCGGTGCGGACGGGTGAGTCAATCATGTTGTGTTGATGTAACGGGGGTGGCGGTTCGCGTATGTATCCATCCAGCAGCACGACACAGACAAGTGCTAGTGCAAAAACGATGCTGGCGCACGCCCCTTACGCAACACCTTTGCAATGAATAGTAGTCCTGCAAAAAAAAATATCACATACCAGAATAATTGTTCTTTGATAAAAACAATATATGCTAATAAAATATATAGAAAGGGTAGCACCTGATATATTTTGTCAGATGAACCGGGCACTGATAGTAAATAAATACGTCTCCTCTAAGGTGATGCAACACATCACCCACGTGACCTTCCTTTGTCTTTCTCCTTTTTTTAAACCATGCAAATGGTAGCAACAGTACTTTCAACTAGCACCTGACCATGACTTACTTCACATGAAATGCAGTAGTGCTGTAGTACTGATTGCTTAGTCATCTTGCGAGGAAAGAAATATTAGCTTCCAGTAGTACTCGTGGTAGATGATCTTTGCACAGACCAAAAAATTAACTCGTGGCAGACGGGCGCCAACGAGTTAACAGCTTGACAAGGGCCCCTGACAGTAGACTCGGGTGACTCAGTTTTTTGTCTGCTCATCTCGTGCAGACAAACGCTGTCCACTGTACTGAATATCTTAATCAAAAGTACTCCCTCCGTTCCTCTAAACAATTCCTTTTGCGCCCCGGATAATCCATTACTGAGACAACCACCAAATAGTGCTTGGACAATTTTACAAACCGGAAACAGTGACTTTGATGGAGACCAGCAACTTAGGCCGTTTTGGTGATTAGGTGGCGGAAGCAAGCTCGGAGGTGACTGAACATGGCCGTGGCTGTGGGGGAGGCGGCTCGTCCTTGCCGGCTTGAAGATGGCCAGCAGAAGCAACCCACGCGAAAAAATCCGACAGTATTAGGTAGTAGAGCTGGTTTTGAAGCCCTCCGTGGCTGCAACGGCGGCAGAGGCAGGGCCATAGTAGCAATGGCCTGACGTAGGTACTGGTGGAGATGCCCGCATCAGAGTGAAGCGAACTACGAAAAACGGCATGATGGCTGCTCGACGGCCCCGAGGCTTTACAGCAACTTAGAGCCAATAGTGAACCGGTAATGGCGATTTGAGGAGGATCGAGGTGAACAGAGGTGAACCGGCACGACCGTGTGTCTGCACGGTCGTAGGAGAGCAGAGGCAAATTGCCTTGGCAGGAACTTGCAAAGCGAGACGGCTTAGCGCGTCGGGCAAAGCTGTTAAAGCATTGGAGCGAGGCTTAGCAAACTGACAACGGATTAAGGAGACGGATGATGCCGCGACTGGCGTCTTGGCCATTGTGCGAGGCCACAACGGCGGGGTAGCGGCTTGCAAGTGAGACCGGCGACTCACGGGCACAATGGCCGCTTGCAAAAGATGAAGACTGAGGCGGCCGTCGGTTTGTAGCACTGTGACTCGGCGGCCTAGTGCGGTCAAAACGACACAACACCACAAAGACATATGGCGACGGGATACCACCGCGGCGGCGTGAGGCGGCGTAGGGCGTGGAACCTCCGCGGTGAAGGCAAGGCCATGGCAGAAGGGTGCAGTGCCAGCGACTCACTCCGGTGGCAACTTGAAACTTGGAGGCCCGGAGGCGACGACCCACAGCGGCGGTTCAGAAGCGATGCCAACAAGGAAAACAGCGGGCTGACCATTAGGTCCATGAAGACGACTCAGTATGCGGCGGTTCATAAAGCAAGCGAGGCCGGTTTGAAGTTCAGTGGTGGCTCGAGGCAGTTTCACAAATGGGCCGAGATCACGGCGGCTCACGGCGGTGAAGTGCCTGAAGGCGTGGAGGCCTGAGGCGCGGGTAGCGATTTGAGGTGTTTGCGTGAGAGGTAATCCGTCAGTGGCTCGGAAGCGGAAAACAAGTCGCTGCAGGCCGGTTTGCTGCAGGTGGAGGTGATCCGGCAGGAAGCAGTCGTGGTTGCGGGGGCTCGAGGCGACAGGCCGGTTCAGGACCGGCCGGCTCAGGTTGCTGGAGGCCGAGTACTGGGGCGGCTCGTGGAGGCGTCTTGACGGGCGCGGGGCGACTCGAAGGCTGCAGCAAGCCGGTACAGTGGATGGGCCGTGAGCACAGACAGTGGAGTCCGGATCGTAGTCGGCACACAGCAGCGGCTCGAATGGCGGCGATTTGAAATAGGTAGAGGGGTCGCTTCGAGGTGAAGGCAACTGCGAACCGGCTATGATTGGAGGCGACTCACAGAGACGACCCAGGGCAGCCCAGAGGTAGAATCCGGTCGATTCTGAAGCAGGTAACAGCCCGTTGGTAACGACGGCTCAGGAGCAGCAGTTGTGACGCGAAGATCGGGTTAATGAAGGCAGCAGCTATAGTTGACGCGATTCCAAAGCAGGTCGCGGACGAGGCGGACGGCGGGTCGAGGCACGCTCCAAACGCGAGGTGATAAGCCGGAAAGATGAGCTATTGCCGTCGTGAGGTGATAAACCGGCAATGTTGACCACTACGAAAGATGCGTCCTCAAATTCATGTATATGAAGTTGGGCCCCGAGCAAGGGGCAAGTCGACGGGGCGGCAGGCCGTCTAAAGAACAGCTGCAGCCACGCGGCAGCAGAAAATAGAGTCCGGTGAGGGGATGCCACGGTGGATCCCGGCGATTTGTGGCGACTCGGCCCCGATGGCTCTACGCGGCCGTTGGTGTGAGCCCGCTGGCGGGCGGTTTAGCCACAGAGGAGGCCGGGTCAAGGTGGATAGAAAGAAGCACCGAGGCGAGTCGGAGTAGGAGACGACAGCGGTGGCCGGTGACTCCATGGAGATGGCAGCCCAAGGCGGTAGTGATTTGGCCGGTGTAGCTTTTTGGCGGAGTTGGCGGCTGACTCGCGGCGTGGACGAAGCAACTCATAGGCCGGGCCACAGCGGTTTGAAGGCAGCGGCGGGCCGAAGCTCGTGGTGGCACTGGTAAGGCAGAGGCTCCTCGGGGCCAGCCACAGAAGGAGCAGCAGTGACGCCGACTTGTGATGGTGGTGTGTCCTTTGGCGCGGCAGCTCATAGATGTGCGGGCGTTTTAGCGAGGGCGGCTCGCAGTAGAGCGCAAACAGCAATAGCGGCTGGCAGCTTGGTCCGCACGGGGTTGACTCGGTCTTCGCAGAAGCAGCTCGCGACGGTTTGGAAACAAGGCGAGGCGGCGTGGCTAGGGCGGCTCGACGCAGCGGCGATTCGTAGCGGGGCCGAAACGGTTCAACCCGGTGGCGGACATGAGAGAAGGATGGTCAACGTCGCTGACTCAAAAAAGGACCACCGCGGATGAGTCTTTCTCAATTGCTGGTCCACATGCATGAGGTTTGAGCCTAGGGAGCCACGGCCATGCAATGTTGGAATCTGAACCGTGGCCGCTTTCGGTGTTACCCATGGGAACTTGTGTCCTTGAGAGTTTTTGCCTCTTCATGTATCAACCGAATATTGAAAAAGTGCAACTTGATTTACAGGCCTTGGTCTTTACGCCAGGGAGTAGTTCTCCCTCGGATTCCTCTGGATTTACACATGTACACAACCACACACAGGTGAACAGGCCTAGCAGACGATCGTGCGTGCGCGTTTGTATGATCCGCGACCCAATGATTTGATATATAATGTATGCCTTCGTAGGGCGGCGAAACAACGAAGATTGATTGTCGGTCTCGGCGGTTTACTGCTGCAGATAAAACAACCTTTGATACAGCAGATCACGAGACTGTGATGGTGGTCAGAACAATCTAATCCTCTTTTGTGAACCGGACAAATACCATCAGCAGCCGTTGATCTACTCCAATTAGTCTCGGACTAGTACCAGCAGTAGTCATCGATCCATTAGTTTGACCGATCGCCACAGACGCATGTGGTGGCAACAAAACCCTAGCTTTCTCCACCGGGTCATTCTCGAGACCCGGTGGTTTCAACTTGATAAACTCAGATCTAATTCAAACCCTTCCGTGCGAATTCCTTCTGATCCAGATACTCTCGAGCTTTCTCAATCCCTGGGAGAGATCCCTCCAAGAACTCAACACCACCGTGCACGAGCCCCATGGTGGGCGCCAACTATCATGGAGTTGTCACGGCAGATGTCCTAGTGTGAGGACTTAGTCGTGAGGCCAACGCATCTATGTGATAGCTTGAGAGGGGTTGAGTGGGATCGAGAGACGCAACGTAAGACAAAGGTTTAGACAGCTTCGGGCCCCGGGAAACATCGTCCAGTAACAACCCTACATGCTGTTTGAGGCTTAATACAATTCTAGCATGAATAATAAACATTTATCATGATATAAGGAAATATAAATAACAACTTTATTATTGCCTCTAGGGCATATTTCCTTCACATGCTGTTATACTATCATTCTTGGATGTTTTACAATCATTTTATAACAAATTTATATCATTTTTTGGACTGACCTATTGACATAGTGCCAAGTGCTAGTTGCTGTTTTTTGCTTGCTTTTAACTTTGCAGAATATCAGTACCAAACGGAGTCCAAGCGCAGCGAAACTTTTTGGAGATTGTTTTGGACCAGAAGACACCTTGGGGGCCAAGAAACCACCTGGAAGGAGTCCCGTGGGGACCACAATACACCAGGGCATGCCAGGAGGCCCAGGTGCGCCCTGGTGGGTTGTGGGGCCCATGAGGGTCTCTTGCATCGCCTCTTCTCCCTATAAATTTCCAAATATTCCAGAAACCCCAGGGGAGTCGACGAAAAACAATTATAGCCGCTGCAAGTTCTAGAACCACGAGATCCAATCTAACACCATCAAGGAGGGGTTCATCATCCTCATTGGTGCCTCTCTGATGATGCGTGAGTAGTCCACCATAGGCCTAAGGGTTCGTAGGCAGTTGCTAGATGGCTTCCTCTCTCTCTCTCTCTCTTGATTCTCAATACAATGGTCTCTTGGAGATCTATTTGATGTAGCTCCTTTTGCGGTGTGTTTGTTGGGATCCGATGAACTTTGAGTTTATGATCAGATCTATATCCATGAATATTGTTTGAGTTTCTTTCATCTCTTATTTGCATGATTATTTATAGCCTTGTATTTCTTCTTCAAATCTTTGGTGTAGTTAGGCCAACTAGATCGATTTTTCTTGTCATGGGAAGAGGTGCTTTGTGATGGGTTCGATCTTGCAGTGTCCTCTCCCAGTGACAGAAGGGGCAGCGGGCACGCATGTATCGGTGCTATTAAGGATAACAAGATGGGGTCTATTCCTACACGAATAGATCTTTTCTATATCATGTCATCGTTCTTATTGCATTACTCCGTTTCTCCATGAACTTAATACACTAGATGCATGCTGGATAGCAGTTGATGTGTGGAGTAATAGTAGTAGATGCAGGTAGGAGTCGGTCTACTAATCTTGGACGTGATGCCTATATATTGATCATTTCCTTGGATATCGTCATAATTATGCGATCTTCTATCAATTTCCAAACAGTAATTTGTTTACCTACTATATGTTATTTTCTTGAGAGAAGCCGCTAGTGAAATCTACGGCTCCCGGGTCTATCTTTTATTATATTGCTTTCAAGATCTATTTTCCATCGCATTTTTTCAGATCTATTATTCCAAAAACCCAAAAGTACCTTGCTGCACTTTTTCTTTATTTATTTTATTCTGTGTTTTATCGAGATCTATTTATCCAAACTCATACAAAATTATCTATCTTTTTACCGAGGAGGGATTGACAACCCCTCTTACGCGTTGGGTTACGAGGATTTGTTCTTTATTTGCAGGTACCGTTTATATAGTGTTGCTTAGTTCTCCTACTGGATTGATACCTTTGTTTCATAACTGAGGGAAATACCTACCGTAGTTATACTACATCACCCCTTCCTCTTTGGGGAAATACTGACGCAGTTCTAGCTACATCAAAAGGAATTTCTGGCGTCGTTGCCTGGGAGATATTATCAACATTTATCACGTTCCTAATCACAAATCTCATCTCCTTGCAATTTATATTATTTGCCATTTGCCTCTCGTTTTCATCTCCCCACTTCACACAAATTTGCCTTTTCATTCGCCTTCTTTTTCATTCACCTTTTTCTCGTCAGATCTATCTCTTTGCTTGCATAGTCACGATGTCTCAAGAAAATACCAAATTGTGTGATTTCCAATACCAATAATAATGATTTTATTTGCACTCCGATTGCTCCTCCCGCTAGTGTGGAATCTTGTGATATTAATGCCGCTTTGTTGAATCTTGTTATGAAAGATCAATTTTCCGGTACTCCTAATGAGGATGCCGCGTCCCATCTAAACACATTCGTAGAATTGTGTGATATGCAAAAGAAAAAGATGTGGACAAGGATATTGTGAATTTGAAATTATTTCCTTTCTCTTTGAGGGATCGCGCAAAAATTTCATTTTCTTATTTGCCTCGTAACAGTATCAATTCTTGGGATAAGTGAAAATATGCTTTTATTGCTAAGTATTTCCTGCCCGTGAAAATTATTTCCCTTAGAAATCAAATCATGAATTTTAAGCAACTTGAGCATGAACATGTTGCACAATCTTGGGAAAGAATGAAATTGATGCTAAGAAATTGTCCTACTCATGGTTTAAATCTTTGGATGATCATACAAAATCATTATGCGGGATTGAATTTAATGCTAAGAAATTGTCCTACTCATGGTTTAAATCTTTGGATGATCATACAAAAAATTATGCAGGATTGAATTTTGTTTTTCTAGAAATCTTTTAGATTCCGCCACGGGTGGTACTTTTATGGAAATTACTTTGGGTTAAGATACTAAATTGCTAGATAATATCATGGAAAATTATTCACAATGGCATACCAAAAGAGCATCTACTAGTAAAAACGTTAATTCGATGAAGAAATTAATACTTTGAGTGAAAAACTTCATGCTCTTATGAAATTGGTTGCTAGTAGAAGTGCTCCTATTGATCTTATTGATGTGCCTTTGTGTACATTGATTGAGCAAAATAGTGACCCCGTAGATTTGAATTTTGTCTCACAAAACAATTTCAATAACAATGCTTATAGAGGTAATTTTAATCCTAGGCCTTTTCCTGGAAATTCCTCTAATGATTATGGTAATTCCTATGGTAATTCTTCTTACAATAATAATATGAACCCCTCTGATCTTGAGAGTAATATTAAAGAATTTATCAATGCCCAAAAAATTTTCAATACTACGATAGAAGAAGAATAGTAAACTGGATGATATGTCTAGAAGCATTGATAGAATTTTTGACGATGTAGAAAATCTCAAGATTAAATTTTTTCCACCCAAGGTTGATATCAATGAATTAATTAAAGCCTTAAATGTTTCTATGGATGAAATTAATAAAAGAACCGCTATGCTTAGAGCTAAAAGATATTTTTTGGAAAAATGACGAAGATCTTAAAGTGATTGGTGTTTCTTCCATTGATTCCTTGTTTAGTAAGATTAAAATTGGTGATAAAGGGACTGAAGAAGAGTCAAATTTAGCTAGTAGGCGTCCCAATAATTCAGACGGTGAAAATCTTGATGAAAACATTGATGAAAGTGGGTTTGGAGAGGTCAAAACTTTAACTAGTGATGTGCCCACTCTTTTGGATTACAAATAATTTAATTACGATAATTGCTCTTTGATTGAATGTATTCTTTGTTGCAATCCATGATTAATTCACCCATGCCTATGAAGAAAATAAAGCTTTTACTAAACATATTGTAGATACCATGATGAAAGCTTTAGAAGAAAAGTTGGAATTAGAGATTTCGATTCCTAGAAAATTGCATGATGAATGGGAACCTACTATAAAAGTCAAGATTGAAAATTATGAGTGCTTTTCTTTATGCGATTTGGGTGCTAGTGTTTCCACAATTCCGAAATTTCTATGTGATGTGCTTGGTCTTACCGATATTGAAGAATGTTCTCCTAATTTGCACTTGGTGGATTCTACTATTAAAAAGACTTTGGGAAGAATTAATGATGTTCTTATCCTTGAAAATAGGAACTATGTTCCCATAGAATTTATTGTTCTTGATATTGATTGCAATTCGTCTTGTCCAATTATACTTGGTAGAACGTTTTTACACACTATAGGTGTCGTGATTGATATGAAAGAAGGCAATATTAAATTTCAATTTCCACTAAGGAAGGGTATGGAATACTTCCCTAGAACAAGAATTAAGCCACCATATGAATCAATCATGAGGGCATCTTATGGGGTGAAACTTAAAGATGACAATACTTGAATCTATGCATTATGCCTAGCTAGGGGCATAAAACGATAGCGCTTGTTGGTTGGCAACCCAATGAATAAAATTTATTTTTTGCCTTTTTATTTCTGTTCTTTAGTGTTTACACAATTATGCCTCTGTTATGATTGTGTATTTGTATTGAATTAAGTTTTGTGCCAAGTTAAGCCTTTGGGATTATGTTGGGTGATAGTTGATTTGATCTTGTTGGAACATAGAAACTTTTCCATCTAGTAAAATAATTTTCATAAATCACAAAAGTGAGAAAAGTTTATGATTTTTTAATGCAAGTTTGATATACAAATTTTTTACATCGTCCAAATTTTTTAGAATTTTTGGAGTTACATAAGTATGGTTAGAGTCCAAATTACTACATATTGTTCTGTTTTTGATAGATTCTGTTCGTTGCATTGTGTGTGTATTTTGATGAATCTATGGATTTTATTGGGGGGGTATAAGCCAAAGTAAAGTTGGAATACAGTAGGTATAATGCAATAATAAAATATGAATGAGTTTGCAACAATACTTATAGTAGTGATTTGCTTTATTATACTAACGGATCTCAGAAAGGTTTTGTTAAGTTTTGTGTGATCGAAGTTTTCAAGTTTTGGGTGAGGTCACGATGGATGAAGGAATAAGGAGTGTCAAGATCCTAATCTTGGGGATGCCCGTGGCACCCCAAGTTAATATTCAAGGAGAACCAAGCAACTAAGCTTGGGGATGCCCCGGAAGGCATCCCCTCTTTCTTCTAACAACCATCGGTATTTTACTTGGAGCTATATTTTTATTCGTCACATATGATGAGTTTTGCTTGGAGCGTCTTGTATTATATGAGCCTTTGATTGTTTTGCTTTTTATTTTGTCACAAGTATCCTTGCTGGACACACCTATTTGAGAGAGCCAATGTTATACTATGATTTGCTAGAATTGCTGTATGTGCTTGACTTAAATTTTTGAGCTATGGAATTGCTCTAGGGCTTCACTTATATCTTTTTGAGCATGACGTGATTTAATTTTTTGTTTGGAGAAATACGCTCATGCTTCACTTAGATTTATTTGAGAGTTAGTAAATTTTTGAAGAAATTCTCTCATGCTTCACTTATATTATTTTGAGAGAAGAAAAGTTCTTATGCTCGTGTTCTTCACTTAAATTTGTTTGAGCTTATCAAAAGCAACATATGAAATTATTCCCAAAGTGATAGATATTCAAGAGGGATATAATAAAAAATTTCATGAAGATCATTGGACAAAATAAACTTGATTCTTTGTAATAGTTTGGAGATATGATGATAGTAATATATGAGTCATGTTGGTGAGTAATTATGCTTTAGTTAGAATATTGGTGTTAAGGTTTGTGATTCCCTATGCAAGCACGAAAGTCAATAGTTATGCAATGAAGTTACATGCTACTTATGTGCATTATTCGGTGTTAGTTATGCTTAATGGTCGCTTATGTGAATTTTCGTTTCTTGGCTGGTTGCTTCTCAATTTTTTTTCTAGCCTCCACTTGTACTAAGTAGAAATACTACTTGTGCATCCAACACCCTTAAACCCAGTTTTGCCATATGAGTCCACCATACCTACCTATATGCGGTATTTTCATGCCGTTCTAAGCAAATTTGTATGTGCCATCTCTAATTTTCAAAATGAATTTCCTTTTTGTGTGCCCGTACCGCTCATGAAGCGGCAGGGGGTGGCCAATATTTTCCATGCTAGATGTGTTATTCTTAAGACGAGTGTTTATTCACTTGTCATTGCACGAGAGTACGATGGTAATAGGGATGCCCAGTCCCGAAATGAAAAATAAATTTACTTTATGTTGTCAAATAATAAATTCCTTGGAAAGTATTGGTATGGACGACACCCATGGATACGGCTAGTTGTGTAGTGTGAAAGTATGATGGAAAAAGGAATAAACTTTATTTTATGTTTGGGAACCGCCTATGATATATCTAGCATGGAAAGTGTTGGGAATTACTCGGTCGTTTTTGTTGACGGGAAAAGCATGCCTCTCAAAATATTTTTATCTCTCAATTTAAGCTTTCAGCTCTGGCACCTCTACAAATCCCTACTTCCCTCTATGAAGGGCCTATCTATTTACTTTATGCATTTTTTATTTTTATTTGAGTCTCCATCTTCTCTTATAAAGCACAAACTAGGGAGCACTATGATTGTACTCTAGCATTGGATATAGCTAATATTCAGGTATGTTTCATGAATGGATCAATGATTGAGCATGATGGGCTAGGGATAACTTGTTTGGAGGGGAAGGACAGTAGGAGAGGCTCCTACTGTATTTTTATATGGTTCCTACTATCCATAAGAGACCTTGTGAGCCAAGAAACACCTGGAAGGAGTCCCGCGGGGACCACAATGTTGGAAATATGCCCTAGAGGCAATAATAAATTAGTTATTATTATTATATTTCATTGTTCATGATAATCGTTTATTATCCATGCTAGAATTGTATTGATAGGAAACTCGGATACATGTGTGGATACATAGACAACACCATGTCCCTAGTAAGCCTCTAGTTGACTAGCTCGTTGATCAATAGATGGTTACGGTTTCCTGACCATGGACATTGGATGTCATTGATAACGGGATCACATCATTAGGAGAATGATGTGATGGACAAGACCCAATCCTAAGCCTAGCACAAGATCGTGTAGTTCGTATGCTAAAGCTTTTCCAATGTCAAGTATCATTTCCTTAGACCATGAGATTGTGTAACTCCCGGATACCGTAGGAGTGCTTTGGGTGTGCCAAACGTCACAATGTAACTGGGTGGCTATAAAGGTACACTATAGGTATCTCCGAAAATGTCTGTTGGGTTGGCACGAATCGAGACTGGGATTTGTCACTCCGTGTAACGGAGAGGTATCTCTGGGCCCACTCGGTAGGACATCATGATAATGTGCACAATGTTACCAAGGAGTTGATCACGGATGATGTGTTACGGAACGAGTAAAGAGACTTGCCGGTAACGAGATTGAACAAGGTATCGGGATACCGATGATCGAATCTCGGGCAAGTATCGTACCGATAGATAAAGGGAATTGTATACGGGATTGATTGAATCCTTGACATCGTGGTTCATCCGATGAGATCATCGTGGAGCATGTGGGAGCCAACATGGGTATCCAGATCCCGCTGTTGGTTATTGACTGGAGAGTTGTCTCGGCCATGTCTGCATGACTCCCGAACCCGTAGGGTCTACACACTTAAGGTTTGATGCCGCTAGGGTTATAGGGAAAGTATGTACGCGGTTACCGAATGTTGTTCGGAGTCTCGGATGAGATCCCGGACATCACGAGGAGTTCTGGAATGGTCCAGAGGTAAAGATTGATATATAGGAAGTATGGTTTTGGCCACCAGAAGTGTTCCGGGCATCACCAGTAGAGTACCGGGACCACCGGAGGGGTCCGGGGGTCCACCGGGAGGGGCCACGGGCCCCGGAGGCCTACATGGGCCAATAGTGGGAAGGGACCAGCCCCTAGGTGGGCTGGGGTGCCTCCCACCAAGGCCCAAGGCACCTCCTAGAGGGGAGGGGGCAAACCCTAGGGCAAATGGGCCCTAAGGCCCACCCCAGGTGCGCCTCCCCCTCTCCCCCCTTGGCCGCAACCCTAGATGGGTTTTGGGGCTGCCGCCACCCCTAGGGAAGGAACCCTAGATGGGGGCGCAGCCCCTCCCCTTCCCCTATATATACTTGAGGTATTGGGGCTGCAACACACACGATTCGATCTCCCTGTTGGCGCAGCCCTACCCCTCTCCCTCCTCGTCTCTCGTAGTGCTTGGCGAAGCCCTGCTGGAGTTCCGCGCTCCTCCACCACCACCACGCCGTCGTGCTGCTGCTGGACGGAGTCTTCCCCAACCTCTCCTTCTCCCCTTGCTGGATTAAGGCGTTGGAGACGTCACCGGGCTGCACGTGTGTTGAACGCACAGGCGCCGTGGTTCGGCCCTTAGATCGGAATCAACTGCGATCTGAATCGCTACGAGTATGACTCCTTCATCCACGTTCTTGCAACGCTTCCGCTTAGCGATCTACAAGGGTATGTAGATGCACTCTCCTTCCCCTCGTTGCTAGATTACTCCATAGATTGATCTTGGTGATGCGTAGAAAATTTTAAATTTCTGCTACGATCCCCAACAGTGGCATCATGAGCTAGGTCTATGCGTAGTTTCTATGCATGAGTAGAACACAAAGCAGTTGTGGGCGTCGATATTGTCAATTTACTTGCCGTTACTAGTCTTATCTTGATTCGGCGGCATCATGGGATGAAGCGGCCCGGACCGACCTTACACGTACGCTTACGTGAGACTGGTTCCACCGACTGACATGCACTAGTTGCATAAGGTGGCTAGCGGGTGTCTATCTCTCCCACTTTAGTCGGATCGGATTCGATGAAAAGGGTCCTTATGAAGGGTAAATAGAAATTGGCATATCACGTTGTGGTTTTCGCGTAGGTAAGAAACATTCTTGCTAGAAACCTATAGCAGCCACGTAAAAACTTGCAACAACAATTAGAGGACGTCTAACTTGTTTTTGCAGCATATGCCGTGTGATGTGATATGGCCAAAAGGATGTGATGAATGATATATGTGATGTATGTGATTGATCATGTTCTTGTAATAGGAATCACGACTTGCATGTCGATGAGTATGACAACTGGCAGGAGCCATAGGAGTTGTCTTAATTTATTTATGACCTGCGTGTCAACTTAAATGTCATGTAATTACTTTACTTTATTGCTAAAGCGTTAGCCATAGTAGTAGAAGTAATAGATGACGAGACAACTTCAAGAAGACACGATGATGGAGATCATGGTGTCATGCCGGTGACAACGATGATCATGGCGCCCCGAAGATGGAGATCAAAAGGAGCAAAATGATATTGGCCATATCATGTCACTATTTGATTGCATGTGATGTTTATCATGTTTTACATCTTATTTGCTTAGAACGATGGTAGCTTAAATAAGATGATTCCTCACTAAAATTTCAAGAAAAGTGTTCCCCCTAACTGTGCACCGTTGCGAAGGTTCGTTGTTTCGAAGCACCACGTGATGATCGGGTGTGATAGATTCTAATGTTCGAATACAACGGGTGTTGACGAGCCTAGCATGTACATACATGGCCTCGGGACACATGCGAAACACTTAGGTTGACTTAACGAGCCTAGCATGTACCGACATGGCCTCGGAGCACGGAAGACCGAAAGGTCAAACATGAGTCATATAGAAGATACGATCAACATGAGATGTTCACCGTTGATGACTAGTCCGTCTCACGTGATGATCAGACACGGCCTAGTCGATTCAGATCATGTTTCACTTAGATGACTAGAGGGATGTCTATCTGAGTGGGAGTTCATTAAATAATTTGATTAGATGAACTCAATTATCATGAACATAGTCTAAATTGTCTTTGCAAATATGTTGTAGATAAATAGCTCACGTTGTAGCTCCCTGTTTCAATACGTTCCTAGAGAAAGATTAAGTTGAAAGATATTGTAAGCAATGATGCAGACTAGGTCCTTAGTCTGAGGAGTGTCCTCACTGCTACACAGAAGGCTTACGTCTTTGATGCACCGCTCGATTTGCAAACCCCTACAACATCGTTTGTGGATGTTGTGAACACCTTATAGACACATCCTGATGACTACTTGATAGTTTACTGCACCATACTTTACGGCTTAGAATCGGGATTCCAATGACGTTTTGAACGCCATAGAACATATGAGATGTTACAAGAGCTGAAATTGGGATTTCAGGCTCATGCCCGTGTTGAGATGTGTGAGACCTCTGACAAGTTCTTTTGCCAACAAGATGGAGGAGAATAGCTCAGCTAGTGAGCATGTGCTCAGAATGTCTGGGTGCTACAATCACTTAAATCAAGTGGGAGTTAAACTTCCAGTCAAGATAGTGATTGATAGAGTTCTCTAGCCACTATCACTAAGCTACTAGATCTTCGTGATTAACTATGACATGCAAGGGATGGAATTGATCCCGGAGCTGTTCGTGGTGCTTAAGACCGCAAAAGGTAGAAATCAAGAAGGCGCATCAAGTGTTGATGGTTTAACAAGACCACTGGTTTCAAGAAGGGCAAGGGCTAGAAGGGAAACTTCATGGCTGGCAAACCAGTTGCCGCTCTAGTGAAGGAACCCAAGGTTGAACCCAAACCCGAGACTAAGTGCTTCTATTGTAAGGGAACGGTCACTGGTAGCGGAATTACCCCAAATGCATGGTAGATAAGAAGGCTGGCAACTTCAACAAAATTTATATGTGTTATTAATGTGTACCTCACTAGTACTCCTGGTAGCACCTGGGTATTGGATACCGGTTCAGTTACTAATATTGGTAACTTGAAGCAAAAGCTACGGACTAAACGGAGACTGGCTAAGGGCGAGATGACGATGTGTGTTGGAAGTGTTTCCAAAGTTGATGAGATCACCATTGCACGCTCCATCTGCCTTCGGGATTAGTATTGAACCTAGATAAATGTTATCAGGTGTCTACGTTGAGCATGAATATGATTAGATCATGTTCATTGCAATACGGTTATTCATTTAAGTTAGAGAATAATGGTTATTCTGTTTACATGAATAATACCTTTGATGGTCATGCACCCTATGTGAATGGTTCATTGAATCTCGGTCATAGTAATACACATGTTCACGCCAAAAGATGTAGAGTTAATAACGATAGTACCACTTTCTTGTGGCACTGCCGCTTAGGTCATATTGGCGTAAGATGCATGAAGAAACTCCATGTCGATGGATGTTTGGAGTCACTTGATTTTGAATCACTTGACACATGTGAGCCATGCCTCATGGGCAGGATGACTAAGACCCCGTTTTCAGGTAAAATAAAACGGGCAAGTGACTTGTTGGAAATCATACATGCTGATGCGTGTGATCCAATGAGAATTGAAGCGTGCGGTGGATATCGCTATTTTCTCATCTTCACTGACGATTTGAGTAGATATAAGTATATTTACTTAATGAAGCACAAGTCTGAAATGTTTGAAAAGTTCAAGCGATTTCAGAGTGAAGTTAAGAACCATCATAACAAGAAGATCAAATTCCTACGATCTGATTGATAAGAATTTCCGAGTTATGAGTTTGGCAATCACTTAAGACATTGTAGAATTATTTCATAGTTGAAGCCACCTGGAACACCACAGGGTAATGGTGTGTTCGGACGTCATAATTGAACCTTATGAGATATGGTGCGATCTATGATGTCTCTTACCGATCTACCGCTATTATTTTGAGGCTATGCATTAGAGACAGCTGCATTCACTTTATATAGGACATCATATAAGTCCGTTGAGACGATGCCGTATGAACATTGGTTTGGCAAGAAACCAAAGTTGTCATTTCTTAATGTTTGGGGCTGCGATGCTTAAGGCTTCAGCCGGAGAAGCTCGAACCCAAAGCGGACAAACACATCTTCATAGGACACCCAAAGGTGACAGTTGGGTATACCTTCTATCTCAGATCCGAGGGCAAATTGTTTGTCGCTAAGAACGGGTCCTTTCTCGAGAAGGAGTTTCTCTCGAAAGAATTGAGTGGGAGGAAGATAGAACTTGATGAGGTTGTCGAACCTTTACTTCAACCAGAGAGTGATGCAACACAGAAAGATGTTTTCTGTGGCGCCTACGTCTATTGAATAGGAAGTTAATGATAGTGATCATGAAGCTTCGGATCAAGTTGCTATCGAACCTCGTAGGTCGACAAGGATATGTACTACTCCTGAGTGGTACGGTAATCCTGTCTTAGATATCATGTTGTTAGACAACAATGAACCTACGAGCTATGGAGAAGCGATGGTGGGCCCGTATTCCGATAGATGGTTAGAAGCCATGAAATCCGAGATAGGATCCATGTATCAGAACAAAGTATGGACTTTGGTGGACTTGCCCGATGATCGGCAAGCCATTGAGATAAATGGATCTTTAAGAAGAAGACGGACGTGGGCGGTAATGTTACCGTCTATGAAGCTCGACTTGTGGGAAAGAGTCTTTTCACAAGTTCAAGGAGTTGACTACGATGAGAATTTCTCACCCGTAGCGATGCTTAAGTCCGTCGGAATCATGTTAGCATTAGCTGTATTTTTCGATTATGAAATCTGACAGATGGATGTCAAAACGAGTTTTCTTACCAGTTTTCGTAAGAAAGAGTTGTATGTGATACAATCAAAGTTTTGTCGATCCTAAGGATGCTAAAAGGTATGCTGGCTCCAGCGATCCTTCTATGGACTAGAGCAAGCATCTCGGAGTCAGAATATATGATTTGATGGAGTGATCAAAGCTTTTAGGTTTATACAATGTTTGCTAGAAACTTGTATTTACAAGAAAGTGAGTGGGAGCACTACAACATTTCTGATAAGTATATGTGGATGACATATTGTTGATTCGAAATGATGTAGAATTTCTGGAAAGCATAAACGGTTGTTTGAAGAGTGATTTTCAAAGGAAGACCTGGATAAAGCTGCTTACATATTGGGCATCAAGATCTATAGAAATAGACCAAGACACCTGATGATACTTTCAAAGAACGCAGACCTTGACATGTTTTTAAAGGAGTTCAAAATAGATCAGTCAAAGAAGGGGTTCTTACCTGAGTTGTAAGGTGTGAAGTTGAGTAAGACTCAAAGCTTGACCACGGCAGAAGAAAGAGGAAGGACGAAGGTCGTCCCCTATGCTTTTGTCATAGGCTCTATACGGTATGCCATGCTGAGTACCGCACCTGATGTGTGCCTTGCCACATGTCTGGCAAGAGGTTACAAAGGTGATCTAGGACTGGATCACCAGATAGCGGTCAAAATTATCCTTAGAGGAATAAGGAAATGTTTCTCGGATATGGAGGTGATGAAGAGTTCGACGTAAAGAGTTACGTCGATGCAAGCTTAACACCTATCCGGATAGCTCTGAGTAGAGATACCGGATACGTATAATGGAGCAACAATTTGGAATAGCTCCAAGTGGAACGTGGTAGCAGCATCTACGATATAATAAAGTTTTGCGAAATACATAGGGATCTGAATATGGCAAGACCCGTTGACTACAACCTCTCTCACAAGCATAACATGATCAAACCCAGAACTCATTGAGTGTTAATCACATAGTGATGTGAACTAGATTATTGAGTCTAGTAAACTCTTTGGATGTTGGTCACATGGCGATGTGACCTGTGAGTGTTAATCACATGGCGATGTGAACTAGATTATTGACTCTAGTGCAAGTGGGAGACTGTTGGAAATATGCCCTAGAGGCAATAATAAATTAGTTATTATTATTATATTTCATTGTTCATGATAATCGTTTATTATCCATGCTAGAATTGTATTGATAGGAAACTCAGATACATGTGTGGATACATAGACAACACCATGTCCCTAGTAAGCCTCTAGTTGACTAGCTCGTTGATCAATAGATGGTTACGGTTTCCTGACCATGGACATTGGATGTCGTTGATAACGGGATCACATCATTAGGAGAATGATGTGATGGACAAGACCCAATCCTAAGCCAAGCACAAGATCGTGTAGTTCGTATGCTAAAGCTTTTCTAATGTCAAGTATCATTTCCTTAGACCATGAGATTGTGCAACTCCCGGATACCATAGGAGTCCTTTGGGTGTGCCAAACGTCACAATGTAACTGGGTGGCTATAAAGGTACACTATAGGTATCTCCGAAAGTGTCTGTTGGCTTGGCACAAATCAAGACTGGGATTTGTCACTCCGTGTAAGGGAGAGGTATCTCTGGGCCCACTCGGTAGGACATCATCATAATGTGCACAATGTGACCAAGGAGTTGATCACGGGATGATGTGTTATGGAACGAGTAAAGAGACTTGCCAGTAACGAGATTGAACAAGGTATCGGGATACCGATGATCGAATCTCGGGCAAGTATCGTACCGATAGACAAAGGGAATTGTATACGGGATTGATTGAATCCTTGACATCGTGGTTCATCCGATGGGATCGTCATGGAGCATGTGGGAGCCAACATGGGTATCCAGATCCCGCTGTTGGTTATTGACCGGAGAGTTGTCTCGGCCATGTCTACGTGACTCCCGAACCCGTAGAGTCTACACACTTAAGGTTTGATGACGCTAGGGTTATAGGGAAAGTATGTACGCGGTTACCGAATGTTGTTCAGAGTCCCGGATGAGATCCTGGACGTCACGAGGAGTTCCGGAATGGTCCGGAGGTAAAGATTGATATATAGGAAGTATGGTTTTGGTCACCGGAAGTGTTCCGGGCATCACCGGTAGTGTACCGGGACCATCGGAGGGGTCCGGGGGTCCACCGGGAGGGGCCATGGGCCCCGGAGGCCTACATGGGCCAATAGTGGGAAGGGACCAGCCCCTAGGTGGGCTGGGGCGCCTCCCACCAAGGCCCAAGGCGCCTCCTAGAGGGGAGGGGGCAAACCCTAGGGCAGATGGGCCCTAAGGCCCACCCCAGGTGCGCCTCCCCCTCTCCCCCTTGGCCGCAACCCTAGATGGGTTTTGGGGCTGCTGCCACCCCTAGGGAGGGAACCCTAGATGGGGGCGCAACCTCTCCCCTTCCCCTATATATACTTGAGGTATTGGGGCTGCAACACACACGATTCGATCTCCCTGTTGGCGCAACCCTACCCCTCTCCCTCCTCGTCTCTCGTAGTGCTTGGCGAAGCCCTGCTGGAGTTCCGCGCTCCTCCACCACCACCACGCCGTCGTGCTGCTGCTGGACGGAGTCTTCCCCAACCTCTCCTTCTCCCCTTGCTGGATCAAGGCGTGGGAAACGTCACCGGGCTGCACGTGTGTTGAATGCGGAGGCGCCGTGGTTCGGCGCTTAGATCGGAAGATCTGAATCGCTACGAGTACGACTCCTTCATCCGCGTTCTTGCAACGCTTCCGCTTAGCGATCTACAATGGTATGTAGATGCACTCTCCTTCCCCTCGTTGCTAGATTACTCCATAGATTGATCTTGGTGATGCGTAAAAATTTTTAAAGTTCTGATACGATCCCCAACACACAATACACCAGGGCGTGCCAGGAGGCCCAGACACGCCCAGGTGGGTTGTGGGGCCCATAGGGGTCACTTGCACTGCCTCTTCACCCTATAAAATCCCAAATATTCAGAAACCATGGGGGAGTCGACAAAAAACAATTCCAGCCGCCAAAAGTTTCAAAACCACGAGATCCAATCTAACACCATCACAGAGGGGTTCATCATCCTCATTGGTGCCCCTCCGATGACGCGTGAGTAGTTCATTGTAGACCCACGGGTCCGTAGTCAGTAGCTAGATGGCTTCCTCTCTCTCTTTTGATTCTCAATACAATGGTCTCTTAGAGATCTATTTTATGTAACTCTTTTTGCGGTGTGTTTGTTGGGATCCGATGAACTTTGCGTTTATGATCAGATCTTTATCCATGAATATTATTTGAGTTGCTTTGATCTCTTATATGCATGATTATTTATAGCCTCATATTTTTTCTTCGAATCTTTAGTTTAGTTAGGCCAGCTAGATTGATTTTTCTTGCCATGGGAAGAGGTGCTTTGTGATGGGTTCGATCTTGCGTTGTCCTCTCCCAGTGATAGAAGGGGCAGCGAGGCACGCATGTATCGTTGCTATTAAGGATAACAAGATAGGGTCTATTCCTACATGAATAGATCTTGTCTACATCATGTCATCGTTCTTATTGCATTACTCTGTTTCTCCATGAGCTTAATACACTAGATGCATGCTGGATAGTGGTCGATGTGTGTAGTAATAGTAGTAGATGCAGGCAAGAGTCGGTCTACTAATCTTGGACGTGATGCCTATATATTGATCATTGCCTTGGATATCGTCATAATTATCCGATCTTCTATCAATTGCCCAACAGTAATTTGTTTACCCACCGTATGTTATTTTCTCGAGAGAAGCCACTAGTGAAATATACGACCCCGGGTCTATCTTTTATTATATTGCTTTCAAGATCTAGTTTTTATCGCATTTGTGTTTTCAGATCTATTATTCCAAAAAACCCAAAATACCTTGCTACACTTTTTATTTATTTATTTATTTTATTCCACATTTTATCGAGATCTATTTATCCAAACTCATACAAAATTATCCATCTTTTTACCGAGGAGGGATTGACAACCCCTCTTACGCGTTGGGTTGTGAGGATTTGTTCTATATGTGCAGGTACCGCTTACATAGTGTTGCTTGGTTCTCCTACTGGATTGATACCTTGGTTTCATAACTGAGGGAAATACCTATTGTAGCTATACTGCACCATCCCTTCCTCTTTGGGGAAATACCGACGCAGTTCTAGTCGCATCAGCGGCCAAGGGGGGAGGAGTGCCCTCCAAGCCAAGTGGAAGCCCTCACCCTTAGGGTTTCCCCTTCCCCGTGCACATGGGTCTTTTAGGGGCTGGTGCCCTTGGCCCATTAAGGCCAGCGCGCCCCCTACAGCCCATGCTACTATATGGGATGTGGTGGAACCCTTCGAGGACTTCTGGACCCCTCCGAAACCCTTTGGAACTTTCTGGTGGCTTCCTGGTACAATATCGAAAAAACCAGACTTTTTCCCGGAACCCCGACAACAACTTTCCATATATAAATCTTTACCTTCAGACCATTCTAGAGCTCCTCGTGACGTCCTGGATACCATCCGGGACTCCGAACAACCTTTGAATTTCCACTATTAAAATCTCAATACTACCCTAGCACTACTGAATGTTAAGCGCGCGACCCTATGGGTTCAGAACATGTAGACATGACCGAGACTCCTCTCCGGTCAATAACCAATAGCGGGACCTGGATGCCCATATTGGTTCCTACATATTCAACGAAGATATTTATCGGTTGAACCACGATGTCAAGGATTCAGTCAAATCCCATATGCAATTCCCTTTGTCCGGCGATATTCTAATTTTCTGAGATTCGGTCATCGGTATCCCCATACCTAGTTCAATCTCGTTACCGACAAGTCTCTTTACTCGTTCCATAATACAAGATCCGATACTAAACACATTAGTCGCATGGAGCTTCTTACGATGTTATATTACCGAGAGGGCCCAGAGATATCTTTCCGTCACACGGAGCAACAAAACCCAGTCTTGATCCATGCAACCCAACAGACACCTTCGAAGATACCCATAGAGCACCTTTATGATCACCCAGTTACGAAGTGACCTTTGATAGCACACAAGGCATTCCTCCGGTATCCGGGAGTGGCATGATCTCATGGTCTAAGGAACTAATACTTGACATAAAGAAAGCTATAGCAAATAACTAAACGATCTGATGCTAAGCTTACGGTTGGGTCTGTTCGTCACATTATTCTCCTAATTATGTGATCCTGTTATCAAATGACAACTCATGTACATGGTTAAGAAACCATAACCATCTTTGATCAACGTGCTAGTTTGGTAGAGGCTTACTAGCGACACAGTGTAGTTTATGTATTCACACATGTATTTAAGTTTCCAGTCAATACAATTCTAGCATGAATAATAAACATTTATCATGAACGGGAAATATGATAATAACCACTTTATTATTGCCTCTAGGGCATATCCAACAGTCTCCCACTTGCACTAGAGTCAATAATCTAGTTACATAGTAATGAATCTCACACCCATAGAGTTCTGGTGCTGATCATGTTTTGCTCATGGAAGATGTTTAGTCAACGGGTCTGCCACATTCAGATCCGTGTGTACTTTCCAAATGTCTATGTGTCCATCCTTAATGTTATTACGAATGGAGTTGAAGCGACGCTTGATGTGCTTTGTCTTCTTGTGGAGCCTTGGCTGCTTAGCTATCGCAATGGTGCCGGCGTTGTCACAATAGAGAGTCACTGAATCCGATGCACAAGGCCCAACTCCTAGATCAGATATGAACTCCTTCATCCAAACTCCTTCATTCACCGCTTCCGAAGGAGCTATGTATTCCGCTTCACATGTAGATCCCGCTACGACGCTCTACTTGGAACTGCACCAACTGACCGCTCCACCATTCAAAATAAGTATGTATCTGGTTGTGACTTCAAGTCATCAGGATCAGTGTCAAAGCTAGCATCGACATAACCCTTTACGATGAGCTCTTCATCGCCTCCATAAACGAGAAATATGTTCTTAGTGCTCTCTAGGCACTTAAGGATACTTTTGACCATTGTCCAGTGATCCACTCATGGATAATTTTTGTACCTCCCTACCAGACTTATGGCAGGACACACATCAGGTTTGGTACACAACATGGCATACACTATAGAGCCTATGGCTGAGGCATAGGGGATGACCTTCATCCTTTCTCTTTCTTATGCCGTGGTCGGGCTTTGAGTCTGACTCAACTTCACACATTGCAACACAAGTAAGAACCCCTTCTTTGACTGGTCCATTTTGAACTTCTTCAAAATCTTGTCAAGGTATGTGCTTTGTGAAAGTCCTATCAAGCGTCTCGATCTATCTCTATAGATCTTGATGCCCAATATGTAAGCAACTTCACCTAGGTATTTCATTGAAAAACCCTTGTTAAAATAACCCTTTATGCTTTCCAAAAGTACCATATCATTTCCAATCAATAATATGAAGCTCCCACTCACTTTCTTGTAAATACAAGCATCTACGTCAGTTTGTATAAAACCAAAAGCCTTGATCACCTCATCAAAGCGTAAATTGCACTCTGAGAGGCTTGCACCAGTCCATAGATGGATCGTTGGAGCTTGCATACCTTGTTAGCATCCTTAGGATCGACAAAACCTTCTGGTTGCATCATATACAACTCTTCCTTAAGGAATCCTTTAAGAAATGTTGTTTTGACGTCCAAATAATATGCGGCAATTGCTAACATAATTCTAGTAGACTTAAGCATCACTACGGGTGAGAAAGTCTCATCATAGTAAACTCCTTGAATTTGTCAAAAACCTTTTGTAACATCCCAAATTTTCTATTTGGAATGTTATACATAGGACATTCATGCATATCATACTTTATTGCATTTCATTTTGTGATCCTCGAAATCCTAAGCAACTCAAGGACCCTCGGAGAGAGTTGGGGATTTTCCTAGTTCCCATATTTGAACTTTTCTCAAATATCGAAACAAGGATCACTTTGGTTTTAATTATTTTTCTCTCTGAAAATATTTCAAATTAAAATTATATGAGAGGAGATATTGTATTTTACTGCAATTTTATTTGAATTATAAAAAAATACTCGTTTTTCAAAATTTCATTAGAGGCCCAAATAAATGTTCACCTTGTTCGACATATTTTTAGAGGACAGCGAAAATTTATTTTGGGATTTTTGGAGTCTGTTTAGTATTTCTTTTCTTCGTTTTTCTGCGCGTTAGAATTTTTTTAAAAAAAGAACTGCCTTACCGGGCCGTGTCCACCTAGGACACCGACCCGGCCGGCCCTCTTAAAAGGCTGAAGGCCCGAGCCGTGAGCCCCATGCCTGATCCGCCCGAAACCCTAGCCGTCCGATCCGCCGCCAGCCCCGCCGCCTCACACTGCGCCGCCGCCCTGCCACTGGCCGCCGCCGCCGCCACTGTCCCGTTCTACGAGGTAGCCGCCGTTTTTTTAAAAACCGATTAGTTTTTCGTAAACCTAGATCACGTTTATTTTAGAATCAATTTTATTTCGGTTTTCGTAGTTTATTTATTTTGCGGACGTTCGTCCGTACTTTCGTTTTAACGAACACCGTTCATCCGTTAGCTGCAGAGAGCGAACGTTCATTCGTTAGCCTGTTTGTCATCTTTTCTTTTTCCAGGGTTTTCTGTGATGATTCTCGATCGCGATTTCTGCCTTGATTTTCGTTTTAGTTTATCTTTTCGCTCATTTGTCGGAATCAGGTGATTCAAGCGCTGGATCTTCGTCGCGAAGCCCTCTTTCAGTTTAGCCAACTTGAACAAGATTTTGGCACTGTAAAATTTGACTTTAGTCCAGATTAGTAATCGGATCTTTTTTCTTTCACAGTTTGAGTTTCGTTTCTCCGTTTCATTTGATTATTTTTGCAAACCGGAGTTCTTCAGTTGAACTTTCTGGTTAGATCTTCTTATTTGAGTTTTACCCGTGCATCTTTGTTTGATTGCTTATGTATGCTATTGTTTGTTTGCGATAGAACACCCGGAGTGCAAAGCGTGCTACTACGAGTGTCGGTGTCAAAACCGGTGGATCTCGGGTAGGGGGTCCCGAACTGTGCGTCTAGGCCGGATGGTAACAAGAGGCAAGGGACATGAAGTTTTACCCAGGTTCGGGCCCTCTCGATGGAGGTAAAACCCTACGTCCTGCTTGATTAATATTGATGATATGGGTAGTACAAGAGTAGATCTACCACGAGATCGGAGAGGCTAAACCCTAGAAGCTAGCCTATGGTATGATTGTTGTTGTGTATGTTGTCCTACGGACTAAAACCCTCCGGTTTATATAGACACCGGAGAGGGTTAGGGTTACACAAAGTCGGTTACAATGGTAGGAGATCTGCATATCCGTATCGCCAAGCTTGCCTTCCACGCCAAGGAAAGTCCCTTCTGGACACGGGACGAAGTCTTCAATCTTGTATCTTCATAGTCCAGGAGTCCAGCTGAAGGTATAGTCCAGCCATCTGGACACCCCCTAATCCAGGACTCCCTCAGTAGCCCCCGAACCTGGCTTCAATGACGATGAGTCCGGTGCGCAGATTGTCTTTGGCATTGCAAGGCGGGTTCTCCTCCAAATTCCGTGTACCTATTGAATAAAGTCCGGTTTCTTGTAGATGTTGCGCTCCTTGGCTTCTATGCCCAATAATGGCCGCTTCCCACGTGTCAATCGAATATGAAAAGTCTTAGTGTTTTTGCATTCACACCCCTAGCCGCGTAAATGAGCTGACCTATTTAAGGGGACGAGGATTTAGATCCAAACCACATCTCCCCCCCCTTCGCGAGTGTTCATCAGAGTGCATCCAACAAAGGTCCATTCCACCATGGCCAGCCATCGCGACTCCTCCTCTCGCCCTTCCAGCCCTCAGCCTGGATATTGGGAGAGATGCTCCATCCCGCATAGCGAGCTAGTGACGCTCCAGACCAAGGGATTTCTCCCCCCGGCCTATATGGTCCCGGTTCGAGCCGGCCTTGCCATCTATAATGGCGGAGAGCAAGCGGAGAGCAGGTGTGCCTCGTCCCTTATTTAATAAGGGGGCTTGGTTTTCCAATCCATCCATTTCTCTGGGGGCTCCTGGAGTTCTATGGCCTCCAGCTACACAATCTCACGCCTGCCTCCGTATTGCATATCGCGGGCTTCGTAGCCCTCTGCGAGCTGTTTTTGGGTATCGAGGCTTATTTCGGGCTATGGAAAAGGTTATTCTGCCTTGTGCCCCACTCTAAGGAGGGGTCAATGTATCAAGTGGGCGGAGCCGAAGTGTGGCGCATCACCGGGACCGGATATCTGTCCAGAACCTCAAAGAAGGCGTCCGAAGACTGGCCCTCGGAATGGTTTTATATAGAAGATGCCCCGCTGCCGGATCCTGTCCGGATCGGCCTCCCTGAGTTCGACAGTACTCCCTTAAAGAAGCGCCTAAGCTGGCGCCCACGGAGCCCTCAAAGGGAAATTGGCAGGGACATCATTTATCTGATGGGCCGAATAAGATTGTTATCCCATTCCGGACTAACCATGATCGGGGTTATGGTCGAATGCATTATGCGGGGGGTGCAGCCGCTTCAGTATAGAAGCCACCCCATGTGGGACTTCAACGGGGAGGACGACGCCACCCGCTACGGCCGTAAGGGGCCGGATTCAGCTGCCGCTCTACTAAAGATCTTGTCCACTTTGTATAAGGGAGAAGAGGAGGAATTTCTCCGCGTCAACCCTCAGGGTGGATTCTCCATGCACAATCCCCCAAGCTGGGTAAGCGGTCGTATTTACTTGTCCATCCGTTTTGTATTCCCATTGTTAAATATTCAGTCTGACGACTTCAATGCAGGAACTGCACCGGGCTGTTAAGGAAATAAGCAGCCCTCCTCCACAACCCGAGGACCCAGGACGGTCCCTCGACCCGACCTCTCAAGAGGATCCGGACATATCCGTGGAGCTGATTGATGGAGTGTTCCATCAATTGAGCAAGGACAATGCCCTGGTGGCCATTACGGCTGATTACCCAGGGCTAATCCCGACCCCCCAGGTAACTAAGATCGAAGTCCAAGTACCCCAAATAGGTGTCCGCCCACTCGTGTTTTCAGTTTCCTGATTACAACCGAACTTTGCAGGGGTGGTTTTTAAGGCGGAAGGCCGAACCTGCGGCGACAAGCCAATGAGGGGCCGTAGGGCCCCGTGGGCAGAAAAGAAGTGCAGTCCGGACCGAGGCATCAGCGCAAAGGTATGGCGCGCCCCCTTATCCCAGGTGTTATACCTTCGAGGCGCATTGACACTCGCGCTCTCTCGGGACAAAGAGACCTCGCCGGACTATATACGGAGAGGCTGCCAATCACGCCTCCACCAGCCAGGCTCCAAAGCCTGGTCCGGAGGCGGAGGCGAACGCAAGGCGCACGCCAGACGCTCCTCCGATGGAGGATGTGGATGGGTTGTCTGCCACCAACTCTAAGGTGGAGAGTGCCATGAACCACAGGCGTCGCCGGACAATTCTTCGCGACGCTTGTTTCTCCCAAGGGGAGTTAGATGCCTTCAACTCGGGAGATGCGTACCTCCGTGCCGCTCAAAATGGTCTAGCCAGAGCCACAGAGCAATATGTAAAAGACATACAGGTAAGAAAATTTTGGTAATTATATATATATATATATATATATATATATATATATATATATATATATATACCAGTAGCCCCCGAGACTTGAAACAATTAGAATAACTGATTTAAGGATCATTTGTTATGCAGGTTCTTACAGAAAAGAATTCCCTACTATCCAAGGAGCTAGAAGAGTGCAAAGCCCAACTTGAGGCCACACTAGCCGCGGCAGGGGAGCCCAAGGAGACCCCCTCTGGTAATATACACTTTGAAAGATAAGTATTTTGCGAAGCACGGCATGGGTTCGAATCTGACAAATGAAATTGCAGATGGCACCGGATTGAATCCGGAAAGGCAACACCTCCTACGCCAGCTAAAGGCTGGTGAGAAGGTGCTGACAAAGGTGAGGCAGGAGAAGAACAATCTCCAAGATGCCAACATGTAAGTGCATCTAGTGCCACCCCTAGTTGGTTTTGGAGTATTGACGACAAACCTAGTTGAGGGACTAATGTGTTTTCGAGAATTGCAGGATAACACAGGTAGAAGTCCCTCATTGATTCGGTTTTCCTACCAGAGATGACCCCTAAAAATGTATGAAGACATTGAAGTCAAAGGTGGTATGTGAAGATATTCACATTGAACACTATGACAAGAGAATACATCGCATGAAGACTATGGAGCGTGAAGATTTAGATCTTTCGTGGTTCTTTTTCTTCTTTGTTGAGTCATAGGAACCACTGTACTGTTAAGTGGGGTCCAAGAGAACCAGTCAGAATGACTGAAGTGATGCTTAACCAAAATCCTATGTCTTCGAGTGAAGACTATGAGAGCGAATCTTGTCCAGAGTTGGACAAGTCAGCTTTGCTTGTAGCCCAAGTAAGGTTGCCATGTTTGTTTGAAATCTGACCGTTGGAACACGTGTCAGTTCCTTAGTGACCCAGGGTCATTTCGGACAAATCAGGTCAGGTTGCCTAGTGGCTATAAATAGCCCACCCCCTACAACCATAAACGGTTGGCTGCTCAGAGTTAGAGAACGGCTTTTGTCGTTTGAGAGCAACCCACCTCAAAGCCTTTGAGAGAGAATTCCTTGCGAGGATAAAGCCCAAAACACCCCGAGCCAAAGAGTGTTAGGCATCACTTAAGTCTTCCTGTCTGTGTGATCTGAAGACTTATTACACTTGAGGATTGTGAATCCTCCAGCCGGTTAGGCGTCGCGTTCTGAGCATCCAAGAGTCATTGTGGATCGCCGGTGAACAAAGTCTGTGAAGGTTTGGGAGTGTACCTTGAAGACTTACCAGAGTGATTGGGCGAGGTCTGTGTGACCTTAGCTCAAGGGGAATACGGTGAGGACTGGGTGTCCTGAGCTGCGTGTTCAGGACTGGGTGTCCGGGACTGTGTGTCCTCGGGTTTAAATACCTAGCCGCCCTAACCAGACGTACAGTTGTCACAGCAACTGGAACTGGTCCAACAAATCATTGTCTTCAACGAGTCACTGGTTTCATCCTTCCCTTCCCTTTACTTACTGTTGGTCCTTGTGAAGTCATTGTATGATTGCATTATCTTTTGTCTTCATTGAGTGACTGCTTGTTCTGATTGGCTTCATAATATCTTCCTACCCGATCCTTACTACCTAGCTGCTATTAGTCATTGTGCTTTCACTTCACTGAATACTTGGCTATGGTTTGCCTAGTGTAGTCTACCTTCCGCTGCATGGTAATAGGTTTATTTCTATCGTTTGTCTTTGAAACTTCCACATTTTGAAGCCTCTCATAAAAATCGCCTATTCACCCCCCTCTAGTCGATATAACGCACTTTCAATTGGTATCAGAGCAAGGTACTCCCTTGTTCTGTGTGATTCGGTTTAACCACCTGGAGTTTTAGCTATGTCGACTGCAGGGATAATTAAAGTCTCCGCTGCATGCCCCGTCTTCAATGGAACTGAATATCCCTACTGGAAGAATAAGATGCGCATGCATCTGAAGCCATTGATGTCGACCTATGGTATGTCGTCAAGAATGGCGTTCCCAAGGCTGGTGAAGGTGTCACCGCGGCAGATGTCAAGAAGTTCATTCAACTGGACTCCACTGCCAAGAACATCATCTGTGGTCATCTAACCAAAGGACAGTATGGTCGTGTAAGTGCTTTGGAAACATCTTAGCTAGTCTGGGACTGGCTCTTCAAGGTCAATGAAGGCGTCTCAACCCAAAGAGATCAGAGAATCAGTGTCCTTCGCAACCTCTTCAACCGCTTCAAGAGAAATGACAATGAGAATGTCCAGCTCACGTTTGATCGACTCACTGACATCACAAATGAGCTTCAAGCTCTCGGCACCACTGAGATCACCAAGCATGAAGTCGTCAAGACACTCCTGAGATCACTTGACAACTTGTTTGACACCCTAGCCCTGATGATTCAAGAACGTCCTGACTTCAAGACACTCGATCCGTCTGACATACTTGAAAGGCTCAACACACACGAGTTTCAGCTTTCTGAGAAAAGAGACATCTACGGTCCCAACTATGGGCGAACTCGTCCCTTGAAGGCAAAAGCTGTCTCCACATATGAAGAAGAATCTGACAGCGGTTCTGATGATCCTGAAGACATTGGAAAGGAGCTTGCTATGCTTGTGAAGAAGTTCCAAAAATTCACCAAGAAGAAAGGCTTCAGAAAGTCTTCACCATCAAGCTCAAGGAATGATGAAGCTTCTGCTCATGACTACAAGAAAAGATCATGCCACTAGTGCAAGAAACGTGGCCACTACATCTCTTAGTGTCCGCAGTGGGACAATGAGAACAAGAAGAAGAAAAAGAGCAAGGAGTATGACTCTGACGACAAGAAGAAGAAGAAATACTCAAAGTCTTCTTCCAAGTCTTCCTCCAAGTCTTCATCACACAAGAAGAGCTCATCTGGCAAGGCACGTGCGTTTGTTGGCAAGGAAATGGATTCAGAGGAGGAGTCCGCTTCTGAGGAGGCGGAGGTGGAGTCTGAGGAGGAGTCCGATTCTGGCGTTGCGAGACTGGCTACTGCATACGTTGCCAAGTCCATCTTCAACACTGAAGACAACGACTTCATCACTGACACCGATGCAAATGACAAGGACTACTCCGCTCCTACCTATTGCTTCATGGCACGCGGTGCCAAGGTAAACACACGCACTACTCACTATCAAACATCTAGTGAAGATGACTCTGATTGTGATTCCAAACCCAGCTACAAAACACTTGCTAAAATTGCAACTGAACAACAGAAAGCTATGGAACATATTCAAAAACTGTTAGACAAAAGCGATGATCTGTTAGACGCTGAAATGACTCGATCTCAGTCCTTAATTGAAGACATAAAAAATCTTCACGTTAAGTATGAGGAACTTGAAAGTTGTCATGAAACGCTCTCAATAACTCATGAAAGGCTTTCCTATGATTATCTTCAAAGGAAGCAAGATCTTGAGAAATTGAGAGCGGCTCATGAAGATCTTCAAAAGGAAAACGAGTCACTTCGCGCCAAACAGATCAGTTCCGCTCAGGAAGGATTTGAACCACCATGTCTTAAATGCATTGAGTGTGATAACGCTACCTCTGTTGCTGAATGTTCTGCTGCTGCTACTATTGCAATATCTTCAACTATTGATGTGGTAACTAACCCCTCTGCTGAGGATACCACTACTATTGCTGATGAGAATGCTAGGTTGAAGACACTACTTGAAACAGGGATGTACAAAAGCCTCAAAGGGCATCGGACACTATGTGATGTCCTCAAAAGGCAGATCCTGAACCGAAACCCTAGGAAAGAGGGTGTTGGGTTTGAAAGGAAAATGAATGCTGATGGCTCTTACTGGAAACCTGAGCAGTACCCTAAAACCACATGGGTTGCTGCAAAGGAACCTTCAGCGGATCCATCCACCCTATCTGGCTTCACTTGTACTAATCCCATTGTTATTGATGAATCCTTTGATGCAAACTATAAACTGTTTAAGAATCAGAATGGTGAAGTGTTTGCCAGGCATATTGGTACTAACTGCAGGAATGGACCGCCTATGAAGAAGATCTGGGTGCCGAAAAGGTGTTTGGAGAATCTTCCTGTGAATGTCATCATGACACCACAGGTGAAGAAGACAAACCCCAGACCACAAGCTTCATACGGTCCAAAGGCTTCATACAGACAGAGGACTCACCTGAGTCGCACTAACGCAAATGTTTTGCAGGGAAGCCATACTCAGGCCTATGAATATGAGCGCGGTTCATCAAACCGCCATGTTCATAAGACCAAGAACTATTCTACTTATACTTATGAGTACTATTGTCCACCTGCAAGACTTTTTGCTAGGGCTGCAAAGCCAAAGTTCTCAGATGCTGCACTTAGACTCATTGCTTCAAAGCCACCCTTGAAGATGTGGGTGGCTAAGAAAGCTTAACTCTCTTTTGCAGGGAAAGGTCTCCAGCAGAAAACCAAAATCGTCTGACGCTATTGCTGGGGACCTTAAACATCTTGTAGGGCGCAAGATCAAATGCCCAAATGGTCTTATTATGTACTTTGTTCCTAAATCGCTTGCTACTCGTCCTATCAGTCCAAATCTCGATCTAAGCTTTCATAACCCACTGGTTTGTCAAATGTTTTTGCTTCACAATTCTCTTCATGAAGCCTATCCCCCTAACTGCACTGTAGGGTACGACACCAGCAGCTTCAGAATGGATTATTGACAATGGGTGTACCAATCACATGACTGGCAAGAGAAGCCTTCTTATGGACTCAACCTTACGACCATCTGACAAAAGTCACATCACATTTGCTGACACTGGTAAAAGTAAGGTATTGGGTCTAGGTAGAGTTGCAATCTCAAGGGATCAACACATGGATATAGTCATGCTTGTTTAATCCCTTGGCGTCAACTTAATGTCTGTCTCAATGCTTTGCGATTTAAACATGATTGTGATGTTTGGAAAATATCGTTGCCTTGTTCTAATGGATTCTGACAAGTCTCTAGTATTTGAAGGGTATCGGAAAGATGATTTGTACGTGGTAGATTTCTTAGCAGTACCACATCTTGCCATGTGTCTTCTAGCAAAAGCTTCAGAATGCTGGCTCTGGCATCGGAGGCTACGGCATGCTGGCATGAGGAACATGCACACCCTTGCAAAGAAGAAGCATGTCATAGGCATCGAGGGCGTCAAGTTCAAGAAAGATCACTTATGCGGTGCCTGTGAAGCAGGAAAGATGACGAGGGCCAAGCATCCCTCGAAGACAATCATGACAACGACTCGACCCTTTGAACTGCTCCACATGGATCTTTTCGGTCCCACTCATTACTCAACTCTTACTACTACTGCTTGTCTCTATGGCTTTGTCATTGTTGATGATTATTCTAGATATACTTGGGTGCATATAATCCTCTACAAGACTGAAGTGCAGGATGTCTTTAGACGCTTCGCCAATCGAGCAATGAACAACTATGGCGCCAATATAAAGCACATCAGAAGTGACAATGGCACTGAATTCAAGAACACTGGCCTTGATACATATCTTGATACTTTGGGCATCACACATGAATTCTCAGCTCCATACACGCCACAGCAGAATGGCGTCGTCGAACGCAAGAACAAAACACTCATTGAGATGGCCCGAACGATGCTTGATGAATACAAGACTCCAAGAAAATTCTGGCCTGAAGCCATTGATACTGCATGCCATACAATCAACCGTGTGTATCTTCACAAGCTTCTGAACAAGACATCTTATGAGCTCCTTACTGGCAAGAAGCCAAATGTCAGTTACTTCAGAGTATTTGGCGCCAGGTGCTGGATCAAGGATCCACATCACACTTCAAAATTTGCACCAAAAGCACATGAGGGTTTTATGCTTGGATCTGTAAAGGATTTGCACTCCTACAGAGTCTTCAATCTCTTTCATTATAAAGTGGTTGAAACAGTGGATGTGCGGTTCGATGAGACTAACGGCTCACAAAGAGAGCACCTGCCAAATGTGCTAGATGAAGTTCCATCTAGTGAATCAATCAAACTTATGGGAACTAGAGAAATCATACCCTCTGAAGCTCAACCTAAAGAGGAACTTATCATCTCCGCACCTAATCAACCTGAAGACAATGCTCAGCCTGAAGACAATCCCTCTAACAATGACAATGATCAGCAAGAGCAAAATCTTCGCCCTGTACATCCTCGTGTTGCCAATGAAGTGCAGATTGAGAGAATAATTGATAGCATCAATGCACCCGGTCCACTCACTCGTTCAAGGGCAACATAGCTAGCAAATTTCTGTGGGCACTTTGCATTCGTCTCAATAATAGAACCCAAGAAAGTCGAAGAAGCCTTCTTGGAACCTGAATGGATTCAAGCTATGCAACAAGAGCTTCAACAGTTTGAGCTGAATAATGTATGGGAACTGGTTAAGCGTCCTGATCCTCGGAAGCACAATATAATAGGCACAAAATGGATATACCGCAACAAGTAAGATGAGCATGGTCAAGTTGTCAGAAACAAAGCTCGTCTCGTTGCTCAAGGATATACTCAAGTTGAAGGGATTGACTTTGATGAAACATTTGCTCCTGTGGCTCGACTTGAAGACATACGCATACTGCTGGCCTATGCAAATCATCATAACATACTTCTATATCAAATGGATGTGAAGAGCGCTTTTCTCAATGGCAAGATTGAAGAAGAAGTGTATGTTGCACAACCGCCTGGCTTTGAAGATCCAAAACATCCTAACATGGTATACAAGCTCAACAAGGCACTGTATGGCCTCAAACAAGCCCCTCGGGCTTCGTATGACACACTCAAATACTTCCCGAAGAGCAAAGGCTTCAAACCTCGTTCCCTCGACCCCACTCTCTTCATGAAGATATATGATGGTGAACTGTTTGTGTGCCAAATATATGTGGATGACATTATCTTCGGTTGCACCAATCAGAAATACAGTGGATATATGATGCAAGAGCAATATCAGATGTCCATGATGGGAGAGCTGAAGTTCTTCCTTGGTCTTCAAATACGACAGCAACGCAACGACATCTTTATATCTCAAGACAATTATGTCAAAGATTGCCTAAAGAAGTTCGGTATGCAAGACTGCAAAGGCTTCACGACGCCAATGCCAGCAAAACATCATCTGGGTCCCGACGACAATGGTAAAGAGTTCGATCAAAAGGTATACTGCTCCATGATTGGTTCTTTACTTTATCTATGTGCATCTAGGCCAGATATTATGCTTAGTGTTTGCATGTGTGCTCGATTCCAAGCGGCACCAAAGGAATCGCATCACTTAGCTGTGAAGCGAATTCTTCGATATTTGGCTTACACCCCAACTCTAGGATTATGGTATCCAAAGGGCTCAGAGTTTGATCTGGTTGGATTCTCGAATGCTGATTATGCTGGTGACAAGGTGGATCGCAAGTCTACATCAGGCACATGTCATTTTCTGGGACGATCACTTGTATGTTGGTCCTCAAAGAAGCAGAACTGTGTATCTCTCTCCACTACTGAATCTGAATACATTGCTGCTGGATCTTGCTGCGCTCAGCTTCTGTGGATGAAGCAAACACTCAAAGACTATGACATTCATATGAAGCAAGTGCCACTCTACTGCGATAACGAAAGCGCCATCAAGATTGCCAACAACCCAGTTTAGCACTCGAAGACAAAGCACATTGAGATTCGTCATCACTTTCTCAGAGATCATGTTGTGAAGGAAGATATTGATATCATACATGTCAACACTGAAGAGCAATTGGCAGATATCTTCACCAAGCCCTTGGATGAGAAGAGATTTTGCAAGTTACGGTGTGAGCTAAATATCTTGGAATCCTCAAATGTCCTGTGATCAGGCACACATCCTAACACTTATGCATATTGATGACTTAGATGTGCAACACACGCAGTAAAGTATATCTTCAATCAATGAAGACATGCATTCTAAGTGTGAATACATTAATGAGGAATTTGACTTCGGAGCGCCACGATAATTGTGCGCCATGTCTGGGTCTAAACTTCCTATACGGTGGGTAACGCCACCACCAAATGTTCTGTTTGAAGTGTTTCACTCATGGCGTTAAATTTGCTATGTCTTCACATTTGGTTTGGCTTCAATCTCAACATGTCTTCATGATTATCTTCACTATGTTGATTATATATATATATATATATATATATATATACTAGTGTTCTGTCCTCTACAACATTCACTTATAGCTATGTCTTCTTGTTGAATCTTTTGAACTAAGTGAATGTGATCGGACCCTAACCTCTCTATGCTTTCTATCTCAAACTCTATCTCTCCAAATCATATGCATTCTCTTGAAACTGTCAAATGTCTTCTCTGCGTCCTTGTCAGCAGAAGATACAGAGACAAACATTAAGTCCGCTTTCAATGCTCATTCCTTCACCTGAAACCCGGAGAAGTGGGAACGACCACCCGACAATCCAGGCGTGCGTGGGACGTGGAACAACCTCCGATATGCTGCATGATGGCCACGTGTTCCTCAGATGTGAATCGCGAGGGGCACCTGTGTAATAACACTGAGCCGCCCCTGTCCCTATAAATACACGCCTCACCACAGTCATTATCTCTTCTTCCACTCTCGCACGAACCCTAGCGCCACCGCTAGCCCTCGACGACGCCGGCAACGAAGCGCTTAGCTGCCGCAACCTCTCTGACGCCGTCTTCACACCGACCGCGGACATCGTCTTCTCCGCCGTTGCTGTAGGTGTCCTCCGTCGCCAAGTTAGGGCACGGACGATCAAACTGCTCAGCCTCCTCTTCCACTCCGTCTAGCAGTTCTTCGTGTGGTAAATAAAACTTCCTTTTTACGGCCCCTTTGATCCTATAGATTCGTCACTTTCTACCACAAGCAGTTTCTGTTCACACAAGTTGGATCTATTTCACACTGCATCTCATAATATGCCTAGTATATTCACTTATGCTTCACAAAGTAGTTAGATTCCTCACTTGTACTGATCCGTGGATTCGTACAAATCTGGAACAAACTCCTTATCTATGAGTGAATGTCTTCGCACGATGAGGTCAATGTCTTCTAAACTGATTTATCTTCAAAATCTTCTGAGAATGCATATGACCTCTTCCCCTTCCCTCGCAGCTTAATGCTGTCACAGGTACATGTCCGTGGGAGAATCCCTTGGTTCTCATAGTCTGCATTCATTTGCAGAATTCTTACAGCATCATATAAATTCTCCCGAAGCCAGTTAATGTTTGTCCAGCAAGCGAAAGCCTTTGAAGCCTTTGAATGTATTGAAGCCATTCAGTTTGAAGTTCATGGCTGTAGAGAAATCAGTAAGGAAGGGTGGCAGACAGCGTCGTGGGGGAACATCAAGAGATTTGCCTGATGATCTCTCAGAGCTTTACAAGACAGATCTTGAAGAGGATTACAATCAGCGCAAGACACGAATCCAATGGATTCGATGATATTGGGCAGAACAGTGGTTCAAGTACAGATTTGTGACAAAGGAATATGCTGAAAAGAATGCCATCAAGCGACCATGGGGAGACATCCTATACAAAAATCTTCAACCCAGGTCCAGAGAAGAAGCCATTGAACAAGGCTTCTCTGCATGGTCTGAGGACCACAGCCTGCAGATGCACACCCATCGTCACTACTATGGTGTCGTGACGACAATCTGTTCAAGCGCAACTTCCAGTTTGCCCAGAATTCGGCGAAGCAGAACAAGAAGTCTTTGGGATTAGACTTCAACCCTGGTCCCTCTGCTCCCCGTCCTGAGGGGACCCACGAAGCTGAACCCAATCTTGTTGGGCCCTTCTACAACCTGGAAGGTCTCATCACTCATATCGTGGTTCAAGGGACAGCCGTGGATGAGCCTGCAGATGACGCCGAATCAAATGAAGCACCTACAGCGCCGAAGCCAAAGAAACTGAAGCAGCCTAAAGCTTCAAAGCCTGCCTCAGCACCAAAAATCTCACGGGCAAAGCCACTGGCTACTGCACCTCCTGAAGACAGTGTGCAGTCTGAAGATCTGTCACACATCTCCAAGCCCCAGAAAGTCAAGATGCCTCTACCACACACCAGCCAAGAACTGACTGCTGCTGCTATTCTGCGCAACGATGCCATTGATCTGTCCAGTGATGAAGATCTTGCAGATGACGCTCTTGAGCAACTGATCAAGAGCAAAGAAGAAGCATATATCTTTAATGATCTGCCTCTCTTTGACGTGGCAATCATCCACAACTTCATTGATGAGTGGTTTGACACGCCCAACCTCAGCTTCGAAGATCTATAACTTCCAATTGGCCTCAGTGTCGCCTTCCATGGCGCCATTGCTTCAGAGCTAGCTCTAGCTCAGCGCATCATCGAACTGAAGCAAAAGATTGACTTTGAGAAGCCCAGTTCAAGAAGCACATGGCTAAGCTCAGCTTGCAAGAGGTGAAAAACTTCAAGATTATGCTGCACGAGCTCAAAGAAGCCTTTCTCAAGAAACGTGCAGAAGCTCAAGGTTCTCGTGAGCGCATGAAGGTCCTGGCTGACAAGAGTGTGCAAGCCTACAATGAGGCTAAGAAGCGCAAGGCCCTTGGTCGTCCTGGCATCAACCCCAGGATGGCTGCAAAGCAGAAGAAGAAGCCCGCTATGGCCGAACCCGACGCACCAAGGCAGGAAGCACATCCCATTGTCTTCCCAACCAGCATGACTGGCTCGAAGCCAAAAGCCAGGTCTACCGCTTCAGAACTGAAGAAGACGAGGACTGCTGAGGCTGAAGCCAGAAAAAGGAAACATCCTGAAGCCTCTGCTCCTGCTCCCCCCAAGAAGAAGCGGAAGACCAAGAAGGAACGGGTTGCTCCCACAGAGCCCTTAATTGTTGAACCCATCTCCATGGTTCGCCCTGCCGCTGAACATCAAGAGCGCCAACTGACTGTCCATGAGCCTGCTTTCAAAGAGGCTCATGAAGCTGAAGATTTTCCAGCAGCTGATCCCACTGCTGCTGAAGACATTGGTCACCATGACCATGTTGAAGATGATGCAGTTCTTCCTCAGATCGGGCACCAACAGGTATCATCGCCTGTGCTTACGCACAACGAACTCATCAGCATTGGTTGTCCTTTGACGCCAATTTCTCAGGATGCATCATGGCTGATCACCCACAAGAACAAGAAGAAGATGACCTTGAGGCCCATCCAACTCCTTCTCCAAAAGCGTCACCAGCGTTATGTAGGCTTCGCAAAGGACCAAGGCCTCCAGACTCTGAATCTGAAGCTAAAGCTGCTGAAGACATTCCGGCTGCATCAGCCGATGACACCCAAGAAGAAGAACGTGTCCCCACTCCCCCAACTACTGACGAAGCTGTTCTCGTGGAGAACGTGTCTTTGCCCGACCCTCCAACTCATCAAGTGGAGGTAGAAAATCTTGAGGCTGCCACCACCAACACCAATGAAGCCACTGACGCTGTCATGGCTAAAGCAAATGTGGAGCCTACACCAACCCAAGAACCAGAAGTTAGCGAAGCCAATGATGCTACTGCTTCTATTACTGCGCCTGCTGCTGGTCCTCAGTTTGACTATCATATAGAGCATAAGCCTTAGGTACAGAAGCCAATGCCTAGGTTGCCCAGGTTTCCAGGTCCTGCATTAGCACCTGGTTCCTTCAATGTCAACAACTTCAAAGCAGACAACACATTCTTCAATAGCTCCAAGAACCCCTACTCAAGGGAACGAATATCTTCTGATCGGTTCTGGAGCTATCCGCAGTGAAGCTATTACTCCTGCATTCTGTACAATCAAGGTCGCATCTTCCCACATATGCGTCTTGACACCGAAACAATAGCTGGTCTGCCCTGCTTGGAAGAAGCTCTGGACTGCTTCAAAGAGGTTGGATTGTTGCCTTTCATCACTAACCAAGAGCACTGGAACGAAGAGCTGCTCCTCCAATTTTATGCCACACTTCACATACGTGGTTACAACAAAGATCTGAAGACTTGGGTCCTTGAGTGGATGACAGGAAATGTTCATCACGAAGCCAAAGCCTTTGATATCATTGAGCTCACTAGTCTGCCCACTCCTGGAGATCTCTATGAACATGGATGTCAACTTCATAGTGAAGCTATGGAGATCATCTTTCAGAAGCCTGAACCGAACATGAGTCAGATGCTCAGCATGATGAAGCCTTTGCCACAAGACGCTGCATATCCTAAGGAGTTCCTTGTTGAAGACCTGGAGTATCTGCCAAGGACCATCTATCACATTTTAAGGCGAACTCTCTGGCCCATCAAAGGACATTCCCCACATGCAAAGCTAGAAGGTGCAATGAAGACTTTGGTCTTCTATATTCTTCACGGCAAATGCTTCAACGCACAAGACTTCTTCATCCACCAACTTGCTGCTTCAGGATCTGATCTTTTTGGCTTGAAGTTCTACGCTCCATGGATAATGTGGCTAATCAAACTCCACTCAGCTATCTCATATCAGCCCTCTGCTCGCAATCATTGGATCTTTATGCCTGACGTGGATATGTCCATTGAAGCCCTCTATCCAAAGCCTGCCAAGGAGCCTCTTAGTCTTCAGAATGCGGAGCATCAAAGTTTCTCTTAGAACATTAAAGGAGTTGAAGCAGTCACTCGTGTTTATGCTCTGGCTGGCACTGCACGTGCACCTCATCGTGCCCTTACTGAAGCCACTGAAAGCACCATTGCCCAACGGCCCAAGAAGTGATCTCGTGTTCTTAATGACCGAGAGCTTCTTGTTGCTCTTCATCAGAAACATGATCGGCATCATGACTGGCTGAAGCGTCAAATGAAAATCCTCTTGGTGGATGTCAACCGCATTCGCAATCTTGCCACCAAGAATGCCTTTGTTGCCCATGAAACTTGTTGGCGTACATGGAAAGGGCTGACGCTTATGTGCTTTGAGGATGATCTTCAAGAGGATGGCTTCTCTGAACGTTTCAAGTTTGACTCCACACCTCCCCGAAGGGCTGTGCTGCGACGAACTCTCTCTCTTGAAGACTCTGAGTTCTCTTCCTCTGCGGCAACTGTGAATGCCAGAGTGATCGAGGACGAAGACGATGCTACTTCACCCCCCTCCTTCAGCACGCGTCGACACTGCCCCGAGCTCGTCTGCACCGCCTAACAACACCGACGACCTTGCTACTTCACCTACTCCTTAGGGGAACGAGTAGATGCTCTATGTCTTTGAACCTTTTTGGTCCTTACTGACAAAAGGGGGAGAAGCATATGAGTTTGATAGTCTTCAAGCGGGTCCATATGGGGGTTACTTTATGCTTTGCCTAGTGTTTACAACTCTCGTTTTGATACATTTGGTTCTTTGAGTTGTAACACTTAAACTCGATGGTCGTCTGCTACTCATTTGCTACTTTGTGATGTGATGATAAATTCCGCATGTGCAACGATAAATTCTGCACTTAGATCATTCTGCAGACGTCCATTTTCCATTATGCATGTCATTATCTTCACATACCTTTCATGCATGATGAGTTGTCATCATAAGTTGAAGAGGATCTCCACAAGTACAACCTGCCATGTGCATTTGCATTCCAAAAGCAAATTACTTATATGCACATCTTCAGGGAGAGCCCTTACAACTTATGAAGATAATTCCTTACCCTTTACAATTTCACATATGATATTCTCTGTTGAAAACTTTAACTAGTTTGTCATCAATCACCAAAAAGGGGGAGATTGTAAGTGCATCTAGTGCCACCCCTAGTTGGTTTTGGAGTATTGACGACAAACCTAGTTGAGGGACTAATGTGTTTGTGAGAATTGCAGGATAACACAGGTAGAAGTCCCTCATTGACTCGGTTTTCCTACCAGAGATGACCCCTAAAAATGTATGAAGACATTGAAGTCAAAGGTGGTATGTGAAGATATTCACATTGAAGACTATGACAAGAGAATGCATAGCATGAAGACTATGGAGCGCGAAGATTTAGATCTTTCGTGGTTCTTTTTCTTCTTTGTTGAGTCATAGGAACCATCGTACTGTTAAGTGGGGTCCAAGAGAACCAGTCAGAATGACTGAAGTGATGCTTAACAAAAATCCTATGTCTTCGAGTGAAGACTATGAGAACGAATATTGTCCAGAGTTGGACAAGTAAGCTTTGCTTGTAGCCCAAGTAAAGTTGCCGTGTGTGTTTGAAATCTGACCGTTGGAACACGTGTCACTTCCTTAGTGACCCAGGGTCATTTCGGACAAATCAGGTCGGGTTGCCTAGTGGCTATAAATAGGCCACCCCCTACAACCATAAACGGTTGGCTGCTCAGAGTTAGAGTACGGCTTTTGTCGTTTGAGAGCAACCCACCTCGAAGCCTTTGAGAGAGAATTCCTTGCGAGAATAAAGCTCTAAACACCCCGAGCCAAAGAGTGTTAGGCATCACTTAAGTCTTCCTGTCTGTGTGATCTGAAGACTTATTACACTTGAGGACTATGAATCCTCCAGCCGGTTAGGCGTCGCGTTCTGAGCGTCCAAGAGTCATTGTGGATCGCCGATGAACGAAGTCTGTGAAGGTTTGGGAGTGTACCTTGAAGACTTACCAGAGTGATTGGGCAAGGTCTGTGTGACCTTAGCACAAGGGAATACGGTGAGGACTGGGTGTCCTGAGCTGCGTGTTCAGGACTGGGTGTCTGGGACTGTGTGTCCTCAGGTTTAAATACCTAGCCGCTCTAACCAGACGTACAGTTGTCACATCAACTGGAACTGGTCCAACAAATCATTGTCTTCAACAAGTCACTGATTTCATCCTTCCCTTCCCTTTACTTACTATTGGTCCTTGCGAAGTCATTGTATGATTGCATTATCTTTTGTCTTCACTGAGTGTCTGCTTGTTCTGATTGGCTTCTTAATATCTTCCTACCTGATCCTTACTACCTAGCTGCTATTAGTCATTGTGCTTTCACTTCACTGAATACTTGACTATGGTTTGCCTAGTGTAGTCTACCTTCCGCTACATGGTAATAGGTTTATTTCTATCGTTTGTCTTCGAAACTTCCACGTTTTGAAGACTCTCATAAAAATCGCCTATTCACCCCCCCTCTAGTCGATATAACGCAGTTTCACAACACCAAGCTGGGCGTCGAGCTGAAAGATGTTCGTGCCCAGCTGTCAGACTCCGTGAAGGAGAATTAGCGGCTTCGGCGCGACATGTTTAGTAAGTGCTTGAACGAACCTTTGAAAGAAAGTTCGACGGGGAAGTCGATGAGCAATGTCTGTAGGTGTGCTAACAGGTCATCCTGCAGAGGAGATGCCCGGTTCTACGGGTGACCTTCTTCCCGAGCTCTCGCAGCTGCTCGATCGAGTTCGGCAGGCGATGCAAGGCGTCGCCCAGGCCCTGTGGCCATCCGTCTCCATGCCCGAAGGTCTTGGAGAGCTTGCGGAGAAGTTAAAGGGAGCACGGCGGCGCTTCCGAATGTGGAAGATATCGGCCTACCATCAAGGCGCTAGGGAGGCCTGGGCCATGGTGAAGACGCGGTACACAAAGGCTGACCCCAACCACATCGCCGAGGTCAGTCCTATAGGGCCCGACGGGAAGGAGATCCCTGTAAGCTTAGTATACGACCAAGTAGAGTTGGCCGCAAAGTATTCCCGGCAGGACTATAAATAGACAGCCTGTTAGATGGTATTGAAGAGGAATACAATCAGTCAAAATGACTATGTAATTTAATTGACATTTATAATGCCTTCTAGGCGGATTGTAGATCATTTGTCATGGCCGACCTTTTCGCTTCAGCCTCGGGACCTGACGGTCCAGAGTGTGTCCGAATTCCCATGCGGTTATATAGGAACAGGGGAATGCATGGAGACCAGGCGTAGGGGTCATTAATACTTGAACAGACAAGTGCCTGACTAGTTATGTTATATTACATGGTTAGTAAGAAACATCTTCCAGGGAGAATAGTTCCGTTAGGGGTTCCTTTCCCTGGGAGGCATGCCCTAAGGTGCATGTCCATGCTGCGAAAAGAAACGCAGGAAAAATATCTAGGGGCATATAGATAAAAATAAAAAAAGATCATCTTTAGTTCACCGACCGAATATTCCCTTAAGAACGCTAGCTTTCGGCTTCACCCAGTCTGAGGTACACGTCCGGCTGACCCGGCAGTAACAATCGCAGAGGTGCTCCCTTTACCACCTAGCCAAACAATCGGGAACGTAGGGGTAAGCACAGGAGCCAGGCAACCCAGCTTGGCCAAAACTTAAGTCATATCGATGCATATAATGGTGAATAAAAGGTACATGCAGAAGTGTGACACATGTGTTGGGCATGAAGCCCGTATGAATAAGTTTCTGTTTAAAGAAGCCCCCAGGTTTAATGAGCGTGGATAGCGCGTCACTTTATGAGCCTTTAAAGGCTATAAGAGAGAGAGAGAGAGGAAGAGAAATGTCAGACAGAAAATATATAAAAAATGGACAGAGGAAGGAGACGAACATAGAGTCCGGCGCTAGGCATAGAATCTTCGGAGACGGGCTGCGTTCCATGGGTTTGGCTCGAGTCGGTTATCCGATGCATCCTGCAGGCGGTATGCTCCACCAGTCAGGACTTGGTCAATTATGAAGGGACCTTCCCACTTGGGCTTGAGTTTGTCCTTTTTCTTGTCCGGTAGTCGTAGAACTAATTCGCCAATGTTGTAATTTTTGGCCCGTACTTCTCTGCTTTGGTATCTTCAAGCCTGCTGTTGATAGAATGCGGAACGGGCTTTTGCCACGTCACGCTCCTCCTCCAATGCGTCCAAGCTGTCCTACCGATCGAGCTCGGCTTCTCTTTCTTCGTACATGCGCACTCGAGGTGAGTCATGAATTATGTCGCAAGGCAACTGCCTTTGCGTCGTACACCATAAAGAATGGTGTGTATCCGGTGGTTTGATTCGGCGTGGTCCGCAGCCCCCAGAGTATGGAGTCGAGCTCCTCTACTCAGTGCATGTTAGATTCCTTGAGGGACTGCACTAATCTGGGTTTGATGCCGCTCATGATAAGACCATTTGCACGTTTGACCTAGCCGTTAGTTTGTGGGTGATAGACGGAGGCATAATCGAGCTTGATGCCCATGTTTTTGCACCAGAGTTTTACCTCGTCGACCGTGAAGTTCGTGCCGTTATTAGTGATGATGCCGTGGGGGACGCCGTAACGGTGTACAACCCCGGATATAAAGTCTATCACCGGTCCGGATTCGGCCGTCTTAACAGGCTTGGCTTCTATCCATTTGGTGAACTTATCCACCATGACCAGTAAGTATTTTTGCTTGTGGGTTCCGCCTTTAAGGGGTCCAACCATGTCAAGCCCCCAGACCGCGAAGGGCCAAGTAATGGGGATAGGTTGGAGGGCGGTGGGTGGCATATGGCTTTGGTTTGCAAAGAGCTGGCAACCGGTGCATCGTTGGACTAAGTCCTGAGTGTTTGCCCGGGTCGTCGGCCAATAAAAGCCCGTACGGAAGGCCTTGCTTACAAGGGACCGAGCTGCAGCGTGATGACCGCCGAGTCCGGCATGAATTTCAGCCAGGAGGTTCCGCCCCTCCTCTTCGGAGATGCACCTTTGAAGGACTCCGGTAGTGCTTTTCTTATAAAGCTCTCCCTCGTGGACTCTGTAGGCTTTGGATCGCCGCACTATGCAGCGTGCTTCATTTTGGTCCTCGGGGAGTTCCTGCCTAGTAAGGTAGGCGAGGAATGGTTCTGTCCACGGGGCGATGACGGCCATTATTACGTGGGCTGAAGGTGTTATTTCATTGGCAGAGCCTCCGATTGTGTCAGTATGTTCGGTGTCGGGCAGTGCGGTTGGGTCCGGGCTGTTATTGTTCGGCTCCCCTTCCCATACTACGGAGGACTTGAATAGCCTTTCCAAGAAGATGTTGGGGGGGGGGGGACTACATCGCGTTTTGCGTCGATGCGTGCCAGGACATCTGCCGCCTGATTATTTTCCCGGGCTATATGGTGAAATTCAAGCCCCTCGAACCGAGCTGACAGTTTTAGGACGGCGTTGTGGTAAGCTGCCATTTTTGGATCCTTGGCATCAAAGTCTCCATTTATTTGGGATATTGCAAGGTTCGAGTCCCCGCGCACCTCTAGGCGTTGAATGCCCATGGATACCGCCATCCGGAGACCATGTAAAAGGGCCTCATATTCGGCTGCATTGTTGGAGTCCGTGTACATAATCTGGAGTACGTATTGAACTGTGTCTCCTGTGGGGGACGTCACAACGACGCCGGCCCCAAGTCCGGCCAACATCTTGGAGCCGTCAAAATGCATGATCCAATTTGAATATGTGCCGTACTCTTTAGGGAGTTCGGCCTCCGTCCATTCTGCGACGAAGTCGGCCAAGACTTGCAACTTGATGGCTCGCCGTGGCTTATAAGTTATGTCGAACAGGAGGAGCTCAATGGACCATTTTGCAATCCGGCCCGTTGCGTCACGGTTGTTTATAATATCGTTAAGTGGTACTTCTGAGGCTACTGTTATTGAACACTCTTGAAAGTAGTGTCGTAGCTTCCGGGATGCCATGAATACCGCGAACGCAATCTTTTGATAATGCGGGTACCGTGATTTGCAGGGAGTGAGGACAGTGGACACATAATAGACCGACTTTTAAAGGGGGAATTTGTGTCCATCCGCTTCTCGTTCGACGACGAGCACTGCGCTTACAACCTGATGTGTTGCTGCAATGTATAATAGCATTGGTTCGCCAATGTTTGGCGCAGCAGGACTGGGTTTGTTGCCAGTATGGCTTTTATTTCGTCGAGTCCGGCCGTGGCTGCATCCGTCCATTTGAAGTGTTCGGTGTGCCGAAGGAGGCGGTAAAGGGGTAGGGCCTTTTCTCCCAAGCGGGAGATAAAGAGGCTTAGAGCCGCCACGCATCCGGTTAACTTTTGTATTTGTTTGAGGTCCTTTGGGATATCCAGTTGCGACAGAGCTTGGATCTTGGCTGGATTTTCTTCAATTCCTCTACCGGATACAATGAAGCCCAAGAGCTTTCCGGCTGGAACGCTGAAAACGCATTTTTCCGGGTTGAGCTTGATGTCGTATGTTCGGAGGTTATCAAATGTGAGCCTCAAGTCGTCTACTAGAGATTCAACATGTCTTGTTTTGATGACCACATCATCTACATATGCCTCCACTGTTTTGCCGATCTGGCTCGCCAGACATGTCCGAATCATGCGCTGATATGTTGCGCCGGCGTTTTTGAGCCCGAAGGGCATCGTGTTGAAGCAGAATGGGCCGTATGGTGTGATAAATGCCGTTGCGGCTTGGTCTGGTTCTGCCATTTTGATTTGATGGTAGCCGAAATATGCGTCGAGGAAACACAACGAATCGTGTCCTGCGGTAGCATCAATAATTTGATCGATGCGGGGGGAGGGGGAAGGGATCCTTTGGGCAAGCCTTGTTAAGGTCTTTAAAATCAACACACAAGCGCAAGGATTTGTCCTTCTTTGGTACCATCACCAGGTTTGCTAGCCAGTCCGGATGTTTTATATCTCTGATGAATCCGGCCTCCAATAGCTTTGCTAGCTCCTCTCCCATGGCCTGTCTCTTAGGTTCGGAAAAACGCCGAAGAGCCTGTTTGACAGGTTTGAATCCTGTTTGGATATTTAAGCTGTGCTCGGCTAGCCTGCGTGGGATTCCTGGCATGTCTGAAGGGTGCCAGGCGAAAATGTCCCAGTTCTCTCGTAGGAACTCTCGCAGTGCGGCGTCTACATCAGGGTTTAACTGTGCCCCGATGGAAGCTGTTTTATTGGGTCTGTTGGATGGACTTGGAATTTGACTATTTCGTCCGCCGGTTTAAAGGAGGTGGACTTGGATCTTTTGTCGAGTACCACATCGTCCCTATTCACCATAGAGCACAATGCAGTCAGTTCCTCAGCCGCTAGGGCTTCGGATAGTGCCTCGAGGGCCAGTGTGGTTGTCTTGTTTTCGGCGCGGAGTGCTATGTCCGGATCACTAGCAAGAGTGATGATCCTGTTAGGCCCGGGCATCTTGAGCTTCATGTACCCGTAATGGGGTATTGCTTGGAAGATTGTAAATGCTTCCCGTCCTAGCAGAGCGTGATAACCGCTGCTGAACGGAGCCACATGGAACGTGACCTCTTTGGACCTAAAATTATCCGGCATGCCGAACACCACATCTAGTGTGATTTTTCCTGTACAGCGCACTTCCCGACTGGGGATTATTCCTCTAATGGTTGTGCTGCTTTGCTCAATGTGGTTCTAGTCTATTTCCATTTTTTGAAGGGTTTCCTCATAAATGAGGTTCAATCCGCTGCCGCCGTCCATGAGTACCTTGGTAAGACGAAAGCCGTCCACTATTGGACTGAGAACCAATGCGGCTGGTGCTCGGGCTGTTCGGAATTTAGGTTCATCACTGGCGTTAAAGGTAATAGCCATGTCACTCCACTAGTTTATTGTTGCTACTTGGTAGACTTCGGCAAGGCTGCGGAGTGTCCTTTTTTGCATGTTATTTGATGCGAAAGTCTCAAAGACTGTTAATACCGTATTGTGTCTCTGGCGTGGCTTTCTGTGGCCTCCGGAATTAGGAGATTTTCGCCAATTTTGGCCACCTACGGGAGTATCCAACATGCTCTGAGGCTGTGAGTTGGTGTGGCGTCCTCTGTACTGTGAATTTTACAGGGTCCATTGAGCCATCCTTCCAGTACGGTTCCATGCCCTGTAGAGGGTTTTTGCTTTTTAGTGCTTGACCCGGGTGTCTGGTGATGATGCACCCTTTTATTTCGGACTGGGTTTGTATTCAGGGCCGGATTGTCCCAAAATTTGATTTCGGTTTTCCAGGCGCTTTCCATCGCACAGTACTTTCGTACAATGGACGCCAAGTCAGCGAAGTGTGTAATATCACAGCGACTTATGGCGTTGAGTATTCCCTTGTCTGTGCAATTATTGCAGAAGATTGAGATTGCATCTTCCTCGCGGCAGTCCCTTAGCCTGTTCTTAACCAGGAGGAATCTGGCCCAGTAATGATGTACTGTTTCATCGGGCTCTTGCCTGATTTTGGATAGATCGCTTATGTTGGGGTGGGTGGGTGGAATTAAATCCGAAGCCTCACCCCATCCGAGGCTCAGAGGCCGAGGAATTTCCGAACTCAAAAATTTGGATTCCTGGATGTTGTCCAATGAATCCAGCCCGTCGCCTGACTCCGAGTTCAGGTCTCGAGTGATATCCTCCCCTCCGCGGGTATCCGGCTTGGAGGGATCGGGAATACGGACGTAGCAAGTCCTTAAGATAGATGAAGGGTCGCCGCACTGTCCCTCTACCACGACAACATGATGGGTGACTTGGGGAGAGTTAATCTCTCTCAGATTGGGTTTAGGCCCAATTTGGTCGTAATCCGTAATGACTCCCAGAGCGGCGAAGCGATCCAAGAGCTCGTTTATGGAGGAGAGCTCCATTGGATCTAACTGCTCGGCGAGTTCCGAGCTGACATGAAGATTGTTTTCGATGGCTCGAGAGGTCATCGTCGGCGCAGAAGCCGAACAGGCGGTCATAAGAAATCCACCTAGCCGGAGGGTTTGGCCGACAGCCAAAGCTCCCTTAGCAACGGTGCCGTCTTTAAAGACAGGGCGAGACATCCTTCCTGATGGCGACGACACAGAGGAACTCTCAATGAAAGCACTAATGTCGTTGTCAAAACCGGCGGATCTCGGGTAGGGGGTCCCGAACTGTGCGTCTAGGCCGGATGGTAACAGGAGGCAAGGGACACGAAGTTTTACCCAGGTTCGGGCCCTCTCGATGGAGGTAAAACCCTACGTCCTTCTTGATTAATATTGATGATATGGGTAGTACAAGAGTGATCTACCACGAGATCGGAGAGGCTAAACCCTAGAAGCTAGCCTATGGTATGATTGTTGTTGTGTATGTTGTCCTACGGACTAAAACCCTCCGGTTTATATAGACACCGGAGAGGGTTAGGGTTACACAAAGTCGGTTACAATGGTAGGAGATCTGCATATCCGTATCGCCAAGCTTGCCTTCCATGCCAAGGAAAGTCCCTTCCGGACACGGGACGAAGTCTTCAATCTTGTATCTTCATAGTCCAGGAGTCCGACTGAAGGTATAGTCCGGCCAACCGGACACCCCCTAATCCAGGACTCCCTCAACGAGTCTCTAGGATTTGCAGATCGTCAGCAAGGCAAGTAACACTTTGATCATACCCCTTTATCTCCCAATTTTATGCATTAGTTTCAACCCTCACACATTGCATGAGTAGGATCTCTTAACTTGTGGGTCTAGGAAGTAGATGATGAGGTAGAACCTATTACCTGTTTTATTATCAAACCCTGGGAGTTACTTCTATGCTATGCTTATACTGCCATGCTATGCTCGTAGACGTGGATTGGGTTTGAGTGTATCCATGACAGTCGAGAGGTTGTTAATTAATGGTTCAACTTAAGGTGGCAACTTTAATACACATCTGGGTGGATTGCTTGTGGGCACCTGGAGAATCCAGTGTTGTCCTAGGATATCCCGGAGTACCCGTGTGATCATCCTACAGTCCGCCACCCAGGCTCAAAGGGATGATAAGATTATTTCATGCTAGAAACTTCCGTGTGTAGCCACAAGCTATTATTGGCTCTAGCATAGTTGAGTAAGTTGTGGGAAATCTTTCCATGATGGGCTAGCAGATGTACGGGATTGTAGGTGTACCGGACTATCTATGGGTTAAGGGGACCTCTTCGGAAAGACTGTGTCTCGGTCATCCGTTTCTCAAACACCATGCAGTGCGAGAAATACAACGGAGGAAATCGAGTCTTGTGGGGAAAAGTGTGCAAACCTCTAAAGAGTGTACAAACTAATCATGGTTAGCTGTGTCGCCGATTATGGACATCTTGAGTATCTGGTTCTTGGATTATCATATGGATCTCATCACTCTAAATAAATTTTGTTGGGTTGATAATTATTTTTAATTGGGATTGAGTTGGAGGAACCTTCTCAATGTTGTTCAACTACCATGATAGTTAAATAAAATATATTCCTTTGTTGTAGGAAAAAATTAGCTTTTCGCAAAACATTTTAACCATAGAGCCTCCACTAGCCATATATGCATGTAGTGATAGTTTTTATCTGTTCATTACTCTCCTGTGTTACTATGCCAGCATATTCCATGTGCTGACCCGTTTTCGGGCTGTAACACATCATGTTGCAGACTTTTTAGACGAGGAGTAAGGTGCGATAGGTCGTTTGTCGTGCACTCAGCTATGCCATTGGAGTTGATGGACTCACTTTATCTTCCAAGCCTTCCGCTGTTATCGTATTAGATGGCCTTAAGCCATATTTATTGTAATAAGTTCTCTCTTGAGACATTCGATGTAATAGGTGTGTGATTGCCACTCTGTTATAAATCCTTCGAGTACTGTGTGTGTCAGCATTACCGATCAAGAGATGACACTGAAGCACGGAGACTTGACCGTTTGAGGTCGGGTCGCTATAAGATGGTATCAGAGCACACGCTGAATGTAGGACACGACCACTAAGAAAAGCCATAGGCCACTCTTCTCTACTTATTTCTGACTCCTCTCCATTTTCTACTCTTTAGGATGGCGGACTCGAGGAACAAGTTTGCACAACCGGCTGAAGACACACCTTTTGGAAGACACTTGAAGGAAGTCACTGAAGGAAATATGCCCTAGAGGCAATAATAAATGTTATTATTTTTATTTCCTTATATCATGATAAATGTTTATTATTCATGCTAGAATTGTATTATCCGGAAACATAATACTTGTGTGAATACATAGACAAACCAAACATCACTAGTATGCCTCTACTTGACTAGCTCATTAATCAAAGATGGTTATGTTTCCTAACCATAGACATGTGTTGTCATTTGATTAACGGGATCACATTATTAGTTGAATGATGTGATTGGCATGACCCATTCCATTAGCTTAGCACCTGATTGTTTAGTATGTTGCTATTGCTTTCTTCATGACTTATACATGTTCCTATGACTATGAGATTATGCAACTCCCGTTTGCCGGAGGAACACTTTGTGTGCTACCAAACATCACAACATAACTGGGTGATTATAAAGGAGATCTACAGGTGTCTCCAAAGGTACATGTTGGGTTGGCATATTTCGAGATTAGGATTTGTCACTCCGATTGTCGGAGAGGTATCTCTGGGCCCTCTCCGTAATGCACATCACATAAGCCTTGCAAGCATTGCAACTAATGAGTTAGTTGCGAGATGATGTATGACGAAACGAGTAAAGAGACTTGCCGGTAATGAGATTGAACTAGGTATTGAGATACCGACGATCGAATCTCAGGCAAGTAACATATCGATGACAAAGGGAACAATGTATGTTGTTATGCGGTCTAACCGATAAAGATCTTCGTAGAATATGTAGGAGCCAATATGAGCATCCAGGTTCCGCTATTGGTTATTGACCGGAGACGTGTCTCGGTCATGTCTACATTGTTCTCGAACCCGTAGGGTCCGCACGCTTAAGGTTTCGATGACAGTTATATTATGAGTTTATGAGTTTTGATGTACCGAAGTTAGTTCGGAGTCCCGGATGTGATCACGGACATAACGAGGAGTCTCGAAATGGTCGAGACATAAAGATTGATATATTGGACGGCTATATTCGAACACCGGAAGTGTTCCGGGTGATTTCGGAGAAAACCGGAGAGCCGGAGGGTTACCGGAACCCTACCGGGAGAAGTAATGGGCCATATGGGCCTTAGTGGAGAGAGAGAGGGGCAGCAAGGGTGGGCCGCGCGCCTCCTCCCCCTGGTCCGAATTGGACTAGGAGAGGGGGGCGGCGCCCCCCTTTCCTTCTCCTTCCCCACTTCCTTCCCCCTCCTAGTAGGAGTCCTACTCCTACTAGGAGGAGGACTCCTCCTTGGCGCACCTATAGGGCCGGCCGGCCTCCTCCCCTTGCTCCTTTATATACGGGGGCAGGGGGCACCCCTAGACACACAAGTTGATCCACGTGATCATATTCTTAGCTGTGTGCGGTGCCCCCTTCCACCATAATCCTCGATAATATTGTAGCGGTGCTTAGGCGAAGCCCTGCGATGGTAGTACATCAAGATCGTCACCACGCCGTCGTGCTGACGGAACTCTTCCCCGACACTTTGCTGGATCGGAGTCCGGGGATCGTCATCGAGCTGAACGTGTGCTAAAACTCGTAGGTGCCGTAGTTTCGGTGCTTGCTCGGTCGGGCCGTGAAGACGTACGACTACATCAACCACGTTGTGCTAACGCTTCCGCTGTTGGTCTACAAGGGTACGTAGATCACACTCTCCCCTCTCGTTGCTATGCATCACCATGATCTTGTGTGTGCGTAGGATTTTTTTTGAAATTACTACGTTTCCCAACAGTGGCATCCGAGCCTAGGTTTTATGTGTTGATGTTATATGCACGAGTAGAACACAAGTGAGTTGTGGGCGATATGAGTCATACTGCTTACCGGCATGTCATACTTTGGTTCGGCGATATTGTTGGACGAAGCGGCCCGGACCGACATTACGCGTACGCTTACGCGAGACCGGTTCTCCCGACGTGCTTTGCACAAAGGTGGCTAGCGGGTGACAGTTTCTCCAACTTTAGTTGAACTGAGTGTGGCTACGCCTGGTCCTTGCGAAGGTTAAAACAACACCAACTTGACAAACTATCATTGTGGTTTTGATGCGTAGGTAAAATTGGTTCTTGCTTAAGCCCGTAGCAGCCACATAAAACTTGCAACAACAAAGTAGAGGACGTCTAACTTGTTTTTGCAGGGCATGTTGTGATGTGATATGGTCAAGACATGATGCTAAATTTTGTTGTATGAGATGATCATGTTTTGTAACCAAGTTATCGGCAACTGGCAGGAGCCATATGGTTGTCGCTTTATTGTATGCAATGCAATTGCACTGTAATGCTTTACTTTATCACTAAGCGGTAGCGATAGTCGTGGAAGCATAAGATTGGCGAGACGACAATGATGCTACGATGGTGATCAAGGTGTTGCGCCGGTGACGATGGTGATCACGACGGTGCTTTGAAGATGGAGATCACAAGCACAAGATGATGATGGACATATCATATCACTTACATTGATTGCATGTGATGTTTATCTTTTATGCATCTTATCTTGATTTGATTGACGATAGCATTTTAAGATGATCTCTCACTAATTATCAAGAAGTGTTCTCCCTGAGTATGCACCGTTGTGAAAGTTCTTCGTGTTGAGACACCACGTGATGATCGGGTGTGATAGGCTCTACGTTCAAATACAACGGGTGCAAAACAGTTGCACACGCAGAATACTCAGGTTATACTTGACGAGCCAAGCATATACAGATATGGCCTCGGAACACGGAGACCAAAAGGTCGAGCGTGAATCATATAGTAGATATGATCAACATAGCGATGTTCACCAATGAAACTACTCCATCTCACGTGATGATCGGACATGGTTTAGTTAATTTGGATCACGCAATCACTTAGAGGATTAGAGGGATGTCTATCTAAGTGGGAGTTCTTTAGTAATATGATTAATTGAACCTAAATTTATCATGAACTTAGTACCTGATAGTATCTTGCTTGTTTATGTTTGATTGTAGATAGATGGCCCGTGCTGTTGTTCCATTGAATTTTAATGCGTTCCTTGAGAAAGCAAAGTTGAAAGATGATGGTAGCAATTACACGGACTGGGTCCGTAACTTGAGGATTATCCTCATTGCTGCATAGAAGAATTACGTCCTGGAAGCACCGTTGGGTGCCAGGCCTGCTGCTGGAGCAACACAAGATGTTATGAACGTTTGGCAGAGCAAAGCTGATGACTACTCGATAGTTCAGTGGGCCATGCTTTACGGCTTAGAATCGGGACTTCAACGACGTTTTGAACGTCATGGAGCATATGAGATGTTCCAGGAGTTGAAGTTAATATTTCAAGCAAATGCCCGGATTGAGAGATATGAAGTCTCCAATAAGTTCTATAGCTGCAAGATGGAGGAGAACAGTTCTGTTAGTGAGCATATACTCAAAATGTCTGGGTATAATAATCACTTGATTCAATTGGGAGTTAATCTTCCAGATGATTGCGTCATTGACAGAATTCTCCAAATCACTACCACCAAGCTACAAGAGCTTCGTGATGAACTATAATATGCAAGGGATGAATAAGACTATTCCCGAGCTCTTCGCAATGCTGAAAGCTGCGGAGGTAGAAATCAAGAAGGAGCATCAAGTGTTGATGGTCAATAAGACCACTAGTTTCAAGAAAAAGGGCAAAGGGAAGAAGAAGGGGAACTTCAAAAAGAACAGCAAGCAAGTTGCTACTCAAGAGAAGAAACCCAAACCTGGACCTAAGCCTGAAACTGAGTGCTTCTACTGCAAGCAGACTGGTCATTGGAAGCGGAACTGCCCCAAGTATTTGGCGGATAAGAAGGATGGCAAGGTGAACAAAGGTATATGTGATATACATGTTATTGATGTGTACCTTACTAATGCTCGCAGTAGCACCTGGGTATTTGATACTGGTTATGTTGCTAACATTTGCAACTCGAAACAGGGACTACGGATTAAGCGAAGATTGGCTAAGGACGAGGTGACGATGCGCGTGGGAAACGGTTCCAAAGTCGATGTGATCGCGGTCGGCACGCTACCTCTACATCTACCTTCGGGATTAGTATTAGACCTAAATAATTGTTATTTGGTGCCAGCATTAAGCATGAACATTATATCTGGATCTTGTTTGATGCGAGATGGTTATTCATTTAAATCAGAGAATAATGGTTGTTCTATTTATATGAGTAATATCTTTTATGGTCATGCACCCTTAAAGAGTGGTCTATTCTTATTAAATCTCGATAGTAGTGACACACATATTCATAATGTTGAAGCCAAAAGATGCAGAGTTGATAATGATAGTGCAACTTATTTGTGGCACTGTCGTTTGGGTCATATCGGTGTAAAGCGCATGAAGAAACTCCATACTGATGGGCTTTTGGAACCACTTGATTATGAATCACTTGGCACTTGCAAACCATGCCTTATGGGTAAGATGACAAAAACACCGTTCTCCGGTACTATGGAGAGAGCAACAGATTTGTTGGAAATCATATATACAGATGTATGTGGTCCGATGAATGTTGAGGCTCATGGCGGATATCGTTATTTTCTCACCTTCACAGATGACTTAAGCAGATATGGGTATATCTACTTAATGAAACATAAGTCTGAAACATTTGAAAAGTTCAAAGAATTTCAGAGTGAAGTTGAAAATCATCATAACAAGAAAATAAAATTCCTACGATCTGATCGTGGAGGAGAATATTTGAGTTACGAGTTTGGTGTACATTTGAAACAATGCAGAATAGTTTCGCAACTCACGCCACCCGGAACACCACAACTTAATGGTGTGTCCGAACGTCGTAATCGTACTTTACTTGATATGGTGCGATCTATGATGTCTCTTACTGATTTAACGCTATCATTTTGGGGTTATGCTCTAGAGACGGCCGCATTCACGTTAAATAGGGCACCATCAAAATCCGTTGAGACGACGCCTTATGAACTATGGTTTGGCAAGAAACCAAAGTTGTCATTTCTGAAAGTTTGGGGTTGCGATGCTTATGTGAAAAAGCTTCAACCTGATAAGCTGAAACCCAAATCGGAGAAATGTGTCTTCATAGGATATCCAAAGGAACTATTGGATACACCTTCTATCACAGATCCGAAGGCAAAACTTTTGTTGCTAAATTCAGAAACTTTCTATAGAAGGAGTTTCTCTCGAAAGAAGTGAGTGGGAGGAAAGTAGAACTTGATGAGGTAACTGTACCTGCTCCCTTATTGGAAAGTAGTACATCACAGAAACCAGTTTCTGTGACACCTACACCAATTAGTGAGGAAGCTAATGATGATGATCATGAAGCTTCAGAACAAGATACTACTGAACCTCGTAGATCAACCAGAGTAAGATCCGCACCAGAGTGGTACGGTAATCCTGTTCTGGAAGTCATGCTACTAGATCATGATGAACCTACGAACTATGGAGAAGCGATGGTGAGCCCAGATTCCGGAAAATGGCTTGAAGCCATGAAATCTGAGATGGGATCCTTGTATGAGAACAAAGTATGGACTTTGGTTGACTTGCCCAATGATCGGCAAGCAATTGAGAATAAATGGATCTTCAAGAAGAAGACTGACGTTGACGGTAATGTTACTGTCTACAAAGCTCGACTTGTCGCAAAAGGTTTTCGACCAGTTCAAGGGATTGACTACGACGAGACCTTCTCACCCGTAGCGATGCTTAAGTCTGTCCGAATCATGTTAGCAATTGCCGCATTTTATGATTATGAAATTTGACAGATGGATGTCAAAACTGCATTCCTGAATGGATTTCTGCAAGAAGAGTTGTATATGATGCAGCCGGAAGGTTTTGTCGATCCAAAGGGAGCTAACAAAGTGTGCAAGCTCCAGCGATCCATTTATGGACTGGTGCAAGCCTCTCGGAGTTGGAATAAACGCTTTGATAGTGTGATCAAAGCATTTGGTTTTGTACAGACTTTTGGAGAAGTTTGTATTTACAAGAAAGTGAGTGGGAGCTCTGTAGCATTTCTGATATTATATGTAGATGACATATTACTAATCAGAAATGATATAGAATTTCTGGATAGCATAAAGGGATACTTGAATAAGAGTTTTTCAATGAAAGACCTTGGTGAAGCTTCTTACATATTGGGCATTAAGATCTATAGAGACAGATCAAGATTATTAATTGGACTTCCACAAAGCACATACCTTGACAAAGTTTTGAAAAAGTTCAAAATGGATCAAGCAAAGTAAGGATTCTTGCCTCTGTTACAAGGTGTGAAATTGAGTAAGACTCAATGCCCGACCAATGCAGAAGATAGAGAGAAAATGAAAGATGTTCCCTATGCTTCAGCCATAGGCTCTATCATGTATGCAATGCTGTGTACCAGACCTGATGTGTGTCTTGCTATAAGTCTAGCAGGCAGGTACCAAAGTAATCCAGGAGTGGATCACTGGACAGCGGTCAAAAACATCCTGAAATACCTGAAAAGGACTAAGGATATGTTTCTCATATATGAAGGTGACAAAGAGCTCATCGTAAATGGTTACGTTGATGCAAGCTTTGACATTGATCCGGACGATTCTAAATCGCAAACCGGATACGTGTTTACATTAAACGGTGGAGCTGTCAGTTGGTGCAGTTCTAAACAAAGCGTTGTGGCGGGATCTACATGTGAAGCAGAGTACATAGCTGCTTCGGAAGCAGCAAAAGAAGGAGTCTGCATGAAGGAGTTCATATCCGATCTAGGTGTTATACCTAGTGCATCGGGTCCAATGAAAATCTTTTGTGACAATACTGGTGCAATTGCCATGGCAAAGGAATCCAGATTTCACAAGAGAACCAAGCACATCAAGAGACGCTTCAATTCCATCCGGGATCTAGTCCAGGTGGGAGACATAGAGATTTGCAAGATACATACGGATCTGAATGTTGCAGACCCATTGACTAAGCCTCTTCCACGAGAAAAACATGATCAGCACCAAAGCTCCATGGGTGTTAGAATCATTACTGTGTAATCTAGATTATTGACTCTAGTGCAAGTGGGAGACTGAAGGAAATATGCCCTAGAGGCAATAATAAATGTTATTATTTTTATTTCCTTATATCATGATAAATGTTTATTATTCATGCTAGAAATTGTATTATCCGGAAACATAATACTTGTGTGAATACATAGACAAACCAAACGTCACTAGTATGCCTCTACTTGACTAGCTCATTAATCAAAGATGGTTATGTTTCCTAACCATAGACATGTGTTGTCATTTGATTAACGAGATCACATTATTAGGAGAATGATGTGATTGACATGACCCATTCCATTAGCTTAGCACCCGATCATTTCGTATGATGCTATTGCTTTCTTCATGACTTATACATGTTCCTATGACTATGAGATTATGCAACTCCCGTTTGCCGGAGGAACACTTTGTGTGCTACCAAACGTCACAATGTAACTGGGTGATTATAAAGGAGCTCTACAGGTGTCTCCAAAGGTACATGTTGGGTTGGCGTATTTCGAGATTAGGATTTGTCACTCCGATTGTCGGAGAGATATCTCTGGGCCCTCTCGGTAATGCACATCACATAAGCCTTGCAAGCATTGCAACTAATGAGTTAGTTGTGAGATGATGTATTACGAAACGAGTAAAGAGACTTTCCGGTAACGAGATTGAACTAGGTATTGAGATACCGACGATCGAATCTCGGGCAAGTAACATACCGATGACAAAGGGAACAACATATGTTGTTATGCGGTCTGACCGATAAAGATCTTCGTAGAATATGTAGGAGCCAGTATGAGCATCGAGGTTCCGCTATTGGTTATTGTCCGGAGACGTGTCTCGGTCATGTCTACATTGTTCTCGAACCCGTAGGGTCCGCACGCTTAAGGTTTCGATGACAGTTATATTATGAGTTTATGAGTTTTGATGTACCGAAGTTAGTTCGGAGTCCCGGATGTGATCACGGACATAACGAGGAGTCTCGAAATGGCCGAGACATAAAGATTGATATGTTGGACGGCTATATTCGGACACCGGAAGTGTTCCGGGTGATTTCAGAGAAAACCGGAGAGCCGGAGGGTTACCGGAACCCTACCGGGAGAAGTAATGGGCCATATGGGCCTTAGTGGAGAGAGAGGGGCAGCAAGGGTGGGCCGCGCGCCTCCTCCCGCTGGTCCGAATTGGACTAGGAGAGGGGGGCGGCGCCCCCCTTTCCTTCTCCTTCCCCACTTCCTTCCCCCTCCTAGTAGGAGTCCTACTCCTACTAGGAGGAGGACTCCTCCTTGGCGCGCTATAGGGCCGGCCGGCCTCCTACCCTTGCTCCTTTATATACGGGGGTAGGGGGCACCCCTAGACACACAAGTTGATACACGTGATCATCTTCTTAGCCGTGTGCGGTGCCCCCTTCCACCATAATCCTCGATAATATTGTAGCGGTGCTTAGGCGAAGCCCTGCGACGGTAGTACATCAAGATCGTCACCACGCCGTCGTGCTGACGGAACTCTTCCCCGACACTTTGCTGGATCGGAGTCCGGGGATCGTCATCGAGCTGAACGTGTGCTAAAACTCGGAGGTGCCGTAGTTTCGGTGCTTGATCGGTCGGGCCGTCAAGACGTACGACTACATCAACCGCGTTGTGCTAACGCTTCCGCTGTCGGTCTACAAGGGTAAGTAGATCACACTCCCCCCTCTCGTTGCTATGCATCACCATGATCTTGCGTGTGCGTAGGAATTTTTTTGAAATTACTACGTTTCCCAACAGTCACTAGGTACCTGAACATTGGAATACCAAGCTTCACCGGGACCTATACCGCCACTTTACTAGAAGAGGAGCGTTGGATGATTCAAGTTCAAGTTCCAGGAAGGACGTTCACGCCAGTCACTAAACCCATAGAGTTTTCCTTTGATGCACCCACCTGGACTCTAGGCAAGAGTATGGCAGCCCACATTGCTATAGGACGCATCGATGAAGTTTACCACAAGGAGCTTAAGGACACTATCTACCAGATATGTGGGCGCCGAGATGAGCAATGGGAGATGATCGGCACCAGGAAGGACATGTCCATTGCATCATTCATCCAGGAATTAAACCATCACATTCGTCTCCAGGAGAACCAGATGTGCGCAAGCATGATAGATTTGAAGAAGGAGATGATCAGGATCACAGAGCTAGAAGAAGAGCTTAAGTCTACACGTGATGGATATGAGGAGGAAATGAAGATACTTGTGGAGAAGAATGACGACATGACAAGGAAGCTAGGAGTTTTCATGGGAGACGTTGGGCCAGGAGGAGAAGACGACGAACCTAAGGAGATTCGTTCTGAAGACTACATCATCATCGATGACAACAACTCCAACCCTGATAGTAGTGATGATGACTATGAAGACGAAGCTGGAGCGGATATCATGGAGTCCTCCATCAATCAAAATTTCTAGTAGACCACCATACTATTAGTAGTACCCCCATGTAAATATTAGTAGTCCGAGCACTTTAACGATAGTTAGACCGATTGTATGCCCTTGCTTGATTGATTGAGTGATATGATATGATTGTGTTTGTCTCATGTGCATATGGGTAGTGCTTTATCATTAGACCTCATTCTATTCTAATCTCTTCCCTCTAAACCCATCAGATGCCTCCGAGGCATGACCCCGGGTTTGCCTTCCCACCTGAGCTCACTCAATTGATCCAGCAGCAGAATACATTGATGCAGTTGCTAGTTCAGAACCAAGGCAACTACAACAACAACCACCCTCCGCCACCACCACCAGTTGACAACTTAGCCTGCTTTCTGAGGTTGCATCTGCCGGTGTTTTCCAGTAGCACCGAGCCAATAGTTGCTGATGATTGGCTACGTAGGATTGGAAGGGAGCTAACCACTGCCGGTTGCACAGATGCTGAGAAGGTGCATTTTGCCGCACACCAATTGGATGGACCCACAGCCGCATGGTGGGAGAATTACACAACCACTTTTCCTATAGCCAGTGTCACTTGGGAGCAGTTTCAGCAAGCATTCCGCACGACCCATGTATCCACTGGAGCTATGAGCATGAAGAAGCGTGAGTTTCGCAACTTACGCCAAGGGAACCGTACTGTAGGCTAGTATGTGGAGGAGTTTAGTAAGTTATCCCGCTATGCTCCAGATGATGTGGCCACAGATGCCGCGAAGCAGGAGAAGTTTATGGAAGGGCTGAATGATGAGATGAGTATGCAGTTAATGGTGGCCACATTTAACAACTACCAAGAGTTGGTAGATAAAGCTCTCATGATGGAAGGGAAGCAGCAGCAGATAGAGAGCCGCAAGAGGAAATATGGAGAAGGGAAGTACAATTCAGGAGCTCAGCAGAAGCCTCCCTTTACCCCGAACTCGGGAGGGCTTACCCATAACCATGGAGGCCACACTCACAATGGAGGAAGTTCTCATAATCATAATGACCCAAAGAATGGGAATGGGAATGGAGCAAGCAGCAATCAGAACCGCTCCAATCCAGCCACACCCGCCAAGAGGGACCTAAGCCATGTTACTTGTTTCGAGTGCGGGAAGACTGGACACTATGCCACTGAGTGCCCTGAAGCGAAGAACAGAAATGGTAATAGGAGCTTTGGGAAGAGGCCCAATCCATTTAACAAAGGACAGGTGAACCACGTGAACGTGGAGGAGGTTGAAGAGCAACCTGATGTAGTTATCGGTAAGTTTTTAGTTAAGTCGTTTACCGCAATCGTTCTTTTTGATACTGGTGCATCGCATTCGTACATATCAAGGGGATTTGTGGATAAGTATAAGTTGCCCACTAAAGTTCTTAAGACACCTATGCTTGTAACCTCACTCGGAGCCGAGTATATGGCAACCAGTGGATGTTTTCAGATGCCATTAACCATTGGTAGTCATGTTTTCCCCTCTGACTTGATAACTCTGGAGTAGCAAGGATTGGATGTGATATGGATTGGCTATCGATGTATGGAGGAAACATCGATTGTGCTAGTAAGTCAATTCTATTTACCACCCCAGAGGGAAAAAGGATCAAGTATGTATCCAGGCATGTGCCAAGGAGAACCCAGGTAAATTCTCTCACGGGAGTTGTTCAGGAGGAAGTGCTTGTTGTGAAGGATTACCCAGATGTATTTCCATAGGAGTTACCAGGCATGCCGCCAGATCGAGACATAGAGTTTATGATAGAGCTGTTGCCAGGCACCGGGCCTATATCAAAGAGACCATACCAGATGCCCGCGAATGATCTGGAGGAGATCAAGAAACATATTAAGGAGTTATTGGAGAAAGGTTACATTCGACGAAGTTCATCACCATGGGGAGCCCCAGTGCTATTGGTTGAGAAGGATAAGTCTCTGAGAATGGTTGTTGATTATCGGTCATTGAATGAAGTGACAATCAAGAACAAGTACCCACACCCGATGATCAATGATCTGTTTGACCAGCTGCAAGGAGCTAAAGTGTTTTCGAAGATCGATCTGCGATCATGATATCACCAGCTGAAGATTCGAGAAAAGGATATACCTAAGACAGCTTTTACCACAAGGTATGGGCTATATGAGTACACGGTTATGTCATTTGGATTGACTAATGCCCCTGCATATTTCATGAGTATGATGAATAAGGTGCTCATGGAGTTCTTGGATAAGTTTGTTGTTGTGTTCATTGAAGATATCTTGGTATACTCAAAGGATGAAGAGGAACACAAGGAACATTTGCGTTTGGTTCTTGAGAAGCTCAGGGAACATCAGTTATATGCCAAGTTTAGCAAATGTGAGTTTTGGTTGAAGAAAGTTGGATTTCTTGGACATGTTATATCAGGAGAAGGTATAGCAGTGGACCCTACCAAGGTTAAATCAGTCACTGAGTGGTTGGCACCCACCTTAGTTGGAGAGATCCGCAGTTTTCTTGGACTCGCGGGATACTATCGGAGATTCATTGAAAATTTATCTAAGATTGCGAAGCCTATGACGACGTTGTTGAAGAAGGACACTAAGTTCCATTGGACTGAAGAATGTGAAGCAAGTTTCTAGGAGTTGAAGAAACGTTTGACTATGGCTCTAGTGCTGATTCTACCAGATATACGCAAGGATTTCCAAGTGTATTGCGAAACATCTCGCTTAGGACTTGGAGGAGTACTTATGCAAGACGGAACAATTGTTTCATATGCTTCACGACAACTTCGATCGCATGAGTTGAATTATGCCACGCATGATTTGGAGTTGGAAGAGGTAGTGCATGCACTAAAAACCTGGAGACATTTTCTTATTGGGAACCATTGTGATGTGTACATGGATCATAAGAGTTTGAAGTACATTTTCACACAGAAGGAGTTGAACGTCAGGCAAAGGAGATGGTTGGAGCTTATAAAGGATTACGATATGAAATTACACTATCATCCAGGCAAGGCCAATGTCGTAGCAGACACTTTGAGCCGGAAGAGTTATGCCAATACCTTAGTAATAGGAGGTTTGCCAAGGGAGTTAGCAGAAGATTTTAGGGAGCTATGTTTAGAGATTGTTCCTAGAGGTTTTGTTACAACCATGGAAGTTCAGTCGACATTGTTGAGAAAGATTCGAGAAGCCCAGAAGGAGGACAAAGAAATTGTCGAGATAAAGGAGAAGATGAGTGAAGACAAAGCCAAAGGTTTTCATGAGGATGAGCACGACACCTTGTGGTTTGAGGATCGTACATATGTGCCCAATAATGCAGAGATTAGGAAGTTGATACTACAGGAGGCTCATGACTCACCATACTCGATACATCCCGGAAACACCAAGATGTATTTGGATTAGAAGGAGCGTTTCTGGTGGATTGGAATGAAGAAGGATATTGTCGAGTATGTAGTCGTATGTGATGTGTGTCAGAGAGTGAAGGCAGAACATAAGAACCCAACAGGATTATTGCAGCCTATGCCGATACCCGAGTGGAAGTGGGATAAAATTGGCATGGATTTTATCACCGGATTACCCAGGACCCGATTGGGATATGATTCTATCTGGGTAGTAGTGGACCACTTAACCAAAGTAGCTCACTTTATCCCAGTGAAAACCACATATACAAGTGCGAAGTTGGCCAAGATATACATGACCAGGATTGTATGTCTACACGGAGTTCCGAGGACCATCGTATCAGATAGAGGAACACAATTTACTTCAAAGTTTTGGCACCAACTGCACTAGACTTTGGGAAACAGGCTGGAGTTCAGTACAATTTTTCGCCCGCAGACAAATGGACAGACTGAGAGAGTCAATCAGATTCTGGAGGACATGTTGTGCGCTAGACTACGGGTCTAGTTGGGATCATAATTTACCCTACGCAGAGTTCTCGTACAACAACAGCTACCAAGCCAGTTTGAAGATGGCACCGTTTGAAGCCCGGTATGGAAGAAGATGTCGAACACCGTTGATGTGGGGTGAAGTTGGAGACCGCCAGTTGTTTGGACCGGATTTGATTAAGGAGTCCGAAGAGAAGGTTAAGATGATTCGAGAAAGACTGAAGGTAGCTCAGTCCAGACAGAAGAGTTATGCAGACTCGAAACGCAAGGAGGTAGTCTATGAAATCGGAGATAGAGCATATCTGCGAGTGTCACCTCTGTGAGGAGTTAAGTGTTTTGGAGTTAAGCGAAAGTTAGCCCCGAGATTTGTAGGGTCGTACCGAGTTTTGGAACGCATGGGAGAGGTTGCCTACAAGTTGGAATTACCTGAAGGACTGTCAGGAGTACATGATGTGTTTCACGTTTCCCAGTTGAAGAAGTGCCATGCTGAGATGGCCGATATTCCTCTGAGAGATACAGTGCCCCTGGAAGCAATTCAGTTAGACAATGATTTGACATATGAGGAGAAACCAGTCAGGATTCTCGAATTCGCCAGTCGAGTTACCCGCAGCAAGGTTATCAAGTTTTGCAAAGTTCAGTGGAGCCACCATACCGAGGACGAAGCCACTTGGGAACGAGAGGATGATCTACTCAAAGACCACCCACACCTATTCTCTAGCCAACCCGAATCTCGTGGGCGAGATTCATCTTAAGGGGTAGGTTGGTAACATCCCAAATTTTCTATTTGGAATGTTATACATAGGTCATTCATGCATATCATACTTTATTGCATTTCGTTTTGTGGTCCTCGAAATCCTAAGCAACTCAAGGACCCTCGGAGAAAGTTGGGGATTTTCCTAATTCTCATATTTGAACTTTTCTCAAATATCAAAACAAGGATCACTTTGGTTTTAATTATTTTTCTCTCCGAAAATATTTCAAATTAAAATTATATGAGAGAAGATAATATGACTTCTCCAAAATACATGAAATATCGGAGGAAAATTATTAAAATCAAATAAATAAATTTTATTTGGATTTTACTACAATTTTATTTGAATTAGGAAAAATACTCATTTTTCAAAATTGCATTATAGGACCAAATAAATGTTCACCTTGTCCGGCATATTTTTAGAGGAGAGGGAAAATTTGTTTTGGGATATTTAGAGTCGGTTTAGTATTTCTTTTCTTCGTTTTTCTACGCGTCGGATTTTTTTAAAACGAACCGCCTTATCGGGCTGTGTCCACCTGGGACACCGACCCGGCCGACCCTCTTAAAAGGCCGAAGGCCCGAGCCGCCAGCCCCACGCCCGATCCGCCCAAAACCCTAGCCGCCCGATCCGCCGCGCCACCTCACACCGCGTCGTCGCCGGATGCTGCCGCCGCCCCGCCACCGGATGCCACCGGAGTACGCCGTCGGAGTACACCGCCGCCATCCCGTTCTGCGAGGTAGCTGCCAATTTTTTTAAAAAACCGATTGGTTTTTCGTAAACCTAGATCTCGTTTTTTTAGAATCGGTTTTATTTCGGTTTTCGTGGTTCATTTATTTTGCGGACGTTCGTCCGTATGTTCGTTTTAACGAACGCCATTCATCTGTTAGCCGCAGACAGCGAACTTTCGTTCGTTAGCCTGTTCGTCAGTTTTTCTTTTTCTAGGGTTTTCCGCGATTATTTTCGATCGCGATTTCCGCCCTGATTTTCGTTTTACTTTATCTTTCACTGGTTTGTCGGAATCTGGCTATTCAAGCGCCTGGATCTTTGTCGCGAAGCCCTCTTTCAGCTTAACCAACTTGAACAAGATTTTGACACTATAAAATTTGACTTTAGTCCAGATTAGTAATCGGGTCTTGTTTCTTTCAAAGTCTGAGTTCCGTTGCTCCGTTTGATTTGATTCTTTTTGCAAACCGGAGTTCTTCAGTTGAACTTTTTGGTTAGATCTTCTTATTTGAGTTTTACCCGTGCATCTTTGCTTGATTGCTTATGTATGCTATTGTTTGTTTGCGATAGAACATCCGAAGTGCGAAGCGTGCAACTACGAGTCTCTAGGATTTGCAGATCGTCAGCAAGGCAAGTAACACTTTGATCATACCCCTTTATCACCCAGTTTTTATGCATTAGTTTCAACCCTCACACACTGCATGAGTAGGATCTCTTAACTTGTGGGTCTGGGAAGTAGATGATGAGGTTGAAGCTCTTACCTGTTTTATTATCAAACCCTGGGAGTTACTTCTATGCTTATACTGCCATGCTATGCTCGTAGACGTGGATTCAGTTTGAGTGTATCCATGATAGTTGAGAGATTTTTAATTAATGGTTCAACTTAAGGTGGCAACTTTAATACACATCTGGGTGGATTGCTTGTGGGCACCTGGAGAATCCAGTGTTGTCCTAGGATATCCCGGAGTACCCGTGTGATCATCCTACGGTCCGCCACCCATGCTCAAAGGGATCATAAGATTATTTCATGCTAGAAACTTCCGTGTGCAGCCACAAGCTATTATGGGCTCTAGCATAGTTGAGTAAATTGTGGGAAACCTTTCCATGATGGGCTAGCATATGTAGGGGATTGTAGGTGTACCAGCCTATCTATCGGTTAAGGGGACCTCTTCGGAAAGACTGTGTCTCGGTCATCCGTTTCTCAAACACCATGCAGTGCGAGAAATACAACGGAGGAGATCGAGTCTTGTGGGAAAAAGTGCGCAAACCTCTGCAGAGTGTACAAACTAATCATGGTTAGCCATGTCCCCGGTTATGGACATCTTGAATATCTGGTTCTTGGATTATCATATGGATCTCATCACTCTAAATAAATTTTGTTGGGTTGATAATTATTTTTAATTGGGATAGAGTTGGAGGAACCTTCTCAATGTTGTTCAACTACCATGATAGTTAAATAAAATATATTCCTTTGTTGTAGGGAAAAATTAGCTTTTCGCAAAACATTTTAACCGTAGAGCCTCCACCAGCCATATATGCATGTAGTGATAGTTTTTATCTGTTCATTACTCTCCTGTGTTACTATGCCTGCATATTCCATGTGCTGACCCATTTTCGGACTGCAACGTATCATATTGCAGACTTTTTAGACGAGGAGTAAGGTGCGATAGGTCGTTTGTCATGCACTCAGCTATGCCATTGGAGTTGATGGACTCACTTTATCTTCCAAGCCTTCCGCTGTTACCGTATTATATGGCCTTAAGCCATATTTACTGTAACAAGTTCTCTCTTGAGACATTCGATGTAATAAGTGTGTGATTGCCACTCAGTTATAAACCCTTCGAGTACTGTGTGTGTCAGCATTACCGATCCAGGGATGACACTGAAGCACAGAGACTTGACCGCTTGAGGTCGGGTCGCTACACCTTTTGCGACAAGTCGAGCTTTATAGACGGTGACATTACCATCGGTGTCTGTCTTCTTCTTAAAGATCCATTTATTCTCAATGGACTGTCGGTCATCGGGCAAGTCTACCAAAGTCCATCCTTTGTTCTCATACATGGATCCTATCTCGGATTTCATGACCTCAAGCCATTTATCAGAATCCGGGCCCATCATTGCTTCTTCATAGTTTGTAGGTTCTCTGTTGTCTAACAACATGACTTCTAGGACGGGATTACTGTGCCACTCCGGTGTGGAACATGTCCTGGTTGACATATGAAGTTCGGTAGTAACTTGATTTGAAGTTTCATGATCATCATCATTAGCTTCCTCTCCAGTTGGTGTAGGCATCACGGGAACTGCTTTCTATAATGTGCTACTCTCGAGAGAAGGTACAAAATTACCTCATCAAGTTCTACTTTCCTCCCACTCACATCTTTCGAGAGAAACTCCTTCTCTAGAAAGGACATGTTTTAGAAACAAAAATCTTTCCCTCGGATCTCTGATAGAAGGTATACCCAATGGTCTCTTTAGGGTATCCTATGGAGATGCATTTCTCCGCTTTAGGTTCGAGCTTATCAGGATGAAGCCTTTTGACATAAACATCGCATCGTCAAACTTTAAGAAACGATAACTTAGGTTTCGTGCCAAAACATAAATCATACGGTGTCGTCTCAACGGATTTAGATGGTGCCTTATATAAAGTGAATGCCGCTATCTCTAATGCATGACCCCAAAATGATAGTGGCAAATCAGTAAGAGACATCATAGAATGTACCATATCCAATAGAGTATGATTACAATGTTCGCACACACCATTATGTTGTGGTGTTCTTAGTGGCATGAGTTGTGAAACAATTCCACATTGTCTTAAATGATTACCAAACTCATAACTCAAATATTCACCTCCACGATCAGATCGTAGAAACTTTATTTTCTTATTACGGTGATTCTCCACTTCATTCTAAAATTCCTTGAACTTTTCAAATGTTTCAGACTTGTGTTTCATTAAGTAAATATACCCATACCTACTCAAATCATCCGTGAAGGTAAGAAAATAAGGATATCCACTGCGCTTCAACACTCATCGGACTGCATACATCGGTATGTATTATTTCCAATAATTCACTTGCCCGCTCCATTGTTCCGGAAGATGGGGTTTTAGTCATCTTGCCCATGAGACATAGTTCACATGTATCAAATGATTCATAATCAAGTGATTCCAAAAGTCCATCGGCATGGAGTTTCTTCATGTGCTTTACACCAATATGACCAAGCGGCAGTTCCACAAGTATGTGGTACTATCATCATTGACTTTGCATCCTTTGGCATCAATATTATGAATATGTGTATCACTATGATCGAGATTTAACAAGAATAAACCATTCACAAGGGGTGCATGACCATAAAAGATATCATCCATATAAATAGAACAACCATTATTCTCCGACTTAAATGAATAACCATCTCGTAATAAACAAGATCCATATATAATGTTCATGTTCAACGCAGGCACCTACTAACAATTATTTAGGTTTAAAACTAATACCGAAGGTAAATGTAGAGGTAGTGTGCCGACGGCGATCACATCAACCTTGTAACCATTTCTGACAATCATCATCACCTCGTCCTTAGCTAGTCTCCATTTATTCCGCAGCTCCTATTTCGAGTTACAAATATTAGCAAATGAACCAGTATCAAATACCCAGGCGCTACTATGAGCACTAGTAAGGTACACATCAATAACATGTATATCCAATATACCTTTATTGATATTGCCAGCTTTCTTATTTGCCAAGTACTTGGGGCAGTTCCGCTTCCAGTGGTCGTTCCCCTTACAATAGAAGCACTCATTCTCGGGTTTGGGTCTAGCCTTCGGTTTCTTCACGGGAGCGGCAACTGTGTTGCCATTCTTCTTGAAGTTCCCTTTCTTTCCCTTGCCCTTCTTGAAAATGGTGGTCTTATTGACCATCAACACTTGATGCTCTTTCTCGTTTTCTACCTCCGCAGCGTTAAGCATCGCGAAGAGCCCAGGGATCTTCTTTTCCATCACTTGCATGTTATAGTTCATCACGAAGCCTTTGTAGCTTGGTGGCAGTGACTGAAGAACTCTGCCAATTGCTACTTCATCTAGAAGATTAACTCCCAACTGATTCAAGTGGTTGTAGTACCCAGAAATTCTGAGTACATGCTCACTAAGGGAGCTGTTCTCCTCCATCTTGTAGCTAAAGAACCTGTCGGAGGTGTCATATGATACATCTCCAACGTATCTATAATTTATGAAGTATTCATGCCATGTTTACAATTTTTTTATATGGTTTTGTTATGATTTGAATGGAACTAACCCAGACTAACATTGTTTTTAGCAAAACTACCGTGGTGTTGTTTTTTGTGCAGAAATCAAAGTTCTCCAAATGAAACATAACTTTTTGATGATTGTTTTTGGAAAAAAGAGGCACTAGAAGCTTCGTGGGAGGACCAGAAGGTGAAGGAGGTGAGCACAACCCACCAGCGCGTGCCAGGGGCCTTTCCTGTGTGCTGGTGGGTTGTGGTTTCCTCGAGGCCCATCTTCGCGTGAAACCGACGCCAAAAAATCCTACAAATACATAAATCCCCAGAAATAACCCTAGATCAGAAGTTCCGCCACCGCAAGCCTCTGTAGCCATGAAAAACCAATCTGGACCCTGTTCCGGCACCCTGCCGGAGGGGGAAATCATCACCGGTGGCCATCTTCATGATACCGGCAGCCACCATGATGAGTGATACGTCCATTTTGCATCATGCTTTTATATTGATATTTATTGCATTATGGGCTGTTATTACACATTATGTCACAATAATTATGCCTATTCTCTCTTATTTTACAAGGTTTACATAAAGAGGGAGAATGCCGGCAGCTGGGATTTTGGGCTGGAAAAGGAGCAAATATTAGAGACCTATTCTGCACAGCTCCAAAAGTCCTGAAACTTCACGGAAGTCAATTTCAGAATATATAAAAAATATTGAGTGCAAGAAGTTCACCAGGGGGCCACACCCTTCCCATGAGGGTGGGGGCGCGCCCTACCCCCTGGGCACGCCCCCTACCTTGTGGGCCCCCTGGTGGCCCTCCGATGCTCATCTTCTGGTATATGAAGTCTTTCGATGAGGAAAAAATCATAAGCCATGTTCTCGGACGAAACTCCGCCGCCACGAGGCGGAACCAATCTAGGGCTCTGGTGGAGCTGTTCTGCCAGGGAAACTTCCCTCCGGGAGGGGGAAATCATCGCCATCATCATCACCAACGCTCCTCTCACCGGGAGAGGGCAATCTCCATCAACATCTTCACCAGCACCATCTCCTCTCAAAACCCTAGTTCATCTCTTGTATCCAATTCTTGTCTCCAAGTCTGGGATTGGTACCTGTGGGTTGCTAGTAGAGTTAATTACTCCTTGTAGTTGATGCTAGTTGGTTTAATTGGTGGAAGATCATATGTTCAGATCCTATATGCATATTAATACCCCTCTGATTATGAACATGAATATGCTTTGTGAGTAGTTACGTTTGTTCCTGAGGACATGGGAGAAGTCTTGCTATTAGTAGTCATGTGAATTTGGTATTCGTTCGATATTTTGATGAGATGTATGTTGTCTCTCCTCTAGTGGTGTTATGTGAACGTCGACTACATAACACTTCACCATTATTTGGGCCTAGAGGAAGGCATTGGGAAGTAATAAGTAGATGATGGGTTGCTAGAGTGACAGAAGCTTTAACCCTAGTTTATGCGTTGCTTCGTAAGGGGCTGATTTGGATCCATATGTTTCATGCTATGGTTAGTGATGGAGTCTTGGATTAGGGGGTGTTCGGGTAGCCGGACTATACCTTCAGCCGGACTCCTGGACTATGAAGATACAAGATTGAAGACTTCGTCCCGTGTCCGGATGGGACTTTCCTTGGCGTGGAAGGCAAGCTTGGCGATGCGGATATTCAAGATCTCCTACCATTGTAACCGACTTTATGTAACCCTAACCCTATCCAGTGTCTATATAAACTGGAGGGTTGTAGTCCGTAGGCAATCAACTCCATACACAACAATCATACCATAGGCTAGCTTCTAGGGTTTAGCCTCCTTGATCTCGTGGTAGATCTACTCTTGTACTACCCATATCATCAATATTAATCAAGCAGGACGTAGGGTTTTACCTCCATCAAGAGGGCCCAAACCTGGGTAAAACATCGTGTTCCCTGCCTCCTGTTACCATCCGGCCTTGACGCATAGTTCGGGACCCCCTACCCGAGATCCGCCGGTTTTGACACCGACAGTTAGGTTTACCTTAATACTTTTGTTGTAGTTGCGGATGCTTGCAATAGAGGTTAATCATAAGTGGGATGCTTGTCCAAGTAAGGGAAACACCCAAGCACCGGTCCACCCACATACAAAATTATCAAAGTACCGAACGCGAATCATATGAACGTGATGAAAACTAGCTTGACGATATTCCCATGTGTCCCTGGGAGCGCTTTTCTCTATATAAGAGTTTGTCCAGGCTTGTCCTTTGCTACAAAAAGGATTGGGCCACCTTGCTGCACTTTATTTACTTTTGTTACTTGTTGCTCGTTACAAATTATCCTATCACAAAACTATCTGTTACCACTTATTTCAGTACTTGCAGAGAATACCTTGCTGGAAACCGCTAATCGTTTCCTTCTGCTCCTCGTTGGGTTCGACACTCTTACTTATCGAAAGGACTACGATAGATCCCCTATACTTGTGGGTCATCAAGACTCTTTTCTGTCGCCGTTGCCGGGGAGTGAAGCGCCTATGGTAGGTGGAATTTGGTAAGGAAAATTTATATAGTGTGCTGAAATTTACTGTCACTTGTTACTATGGAAAGTTATCCTCTGAGGGGCTTGTTCGGGGTATCTTCACCCTGTCCAGTAGAGCAAAGAGTTGCTCCTCAACGTACTGAACCTACTGAAAAGGAAAATGAAAATGAAAATGTCTTCTTTGAAATTCCTTCGGGTATGATAGAAAAACTGCTAGATAATCCTTTTGCAGGAGATGGAACAATGCATCCTGATGAGCACCTAATATATGTTGATGAAGTTTGCGAATTATTTAAGCTTGCAGGTGTACCCGGGAGATGTTGTTAAGAAGAAGGTCTTCCCCTTATATTTGAGGGAAGATGCATTGACATGGTATAGGCTATGTTATGATACAGGGTCATGGAACTACAAACGATTGAAATTGGAATTTCATCAGAAGTTTTATCCTATGCATCTTGTTCATCGTGATCGCAATTATATATATAATTTTTGGCCTTGCGAAGGAGAAAGCATCGCTCAAGCTTGGGGGAGGCTTAAATCAATGTTATATTCATGCTCCAATCATGAGCTCTCAAGAGAAATGATTATTTAAAATTTATATGCTCGGCTTTCTGATAACAATCGCACCATGCTTGATACTTCTTGTGCTGGCTCTTTTATGACGAAGACTATTGAATTCAAATGGGATTTATTGGAAAGAATTAAACGCAACTCTGAAGATTGGGACCTCGACCAAGGTAAGGAGTCAGGTATGACACCTAAGTTTGATTGTGTTAAATCTTTTATGGATACCGATGTTTTCCGTAAATTTAGCACTAAATATGGACTTGACTCTGAGATAGTAGCTTCTTTCTGTGAATCTTTTGCTACTTATGTTGATCTCCCCAAGGAGAAGTGGTTTAAATATCATCCTCCCATAGAAGTAAAAGTAGATGCACCTAATAAAGTTGAATAAAAGACTATTACTTATAATGATCCTATTGTTCCTACTTCTTATATTGAGAAACCACATTTCCCTGTTAGGATAAAGGATCATGCTAAAGCTTCAACTGTGGTTCGTAAAAGCAATATTAAAACTTATACACCTCCTGAGCAAGTTAAAGTTGAACCTAATATTGCTATTGTTAAATATCTTTTGGCCGAAAAATATTGATGGGCATGTTATTTATTTCTGTGATGAAACTGCTAGAATTGCTAAACCTTGTGTTAAAGATAAACCTAGACCTGTGGTAGGCATGCCTGTCATTTCTGTTAAAATAGGAGATCATTGTTATCATGGCTTATGTGATATGGGTGCCAGTGCTAGTGCAATACCTATTGGCCTATATAGAGAAATTATGCATGATATTGCACCTGTTGAGTTAGAAGATATTGATGTCACAATTAAACTTGTCAATAGAGATACCATTTCACCAATGGGAATTGTTAGAGATGTTGAAGTCTTGTGTGGGAAAACTAAATATCCTGCTCATTTTCTTGTTCTTGGTTCCCCACAAGATAGCTTTTGTCCCATTATATTTGGTAGAGACCCTTCTTAAACACTGTTAATGCTAAGATAGATTGCAAAAAGGATGTTGTTACTATCGGTTTAGATGATATGTCTCATGAATTTAATTTCTCTAAATTTAGTAGACAACACCGTGAAGAAGAATTACCTAGTAAGGATGAAATTATTGGTCTTGCTTCTATTGCCGTACCTCCTAGTGATCCTTTAGAGCAATATTTGCTAGACCATGGAAATGATATGTTTATTAATGAAAGAAGGGAAATAGATGAAGTATTCTTTAAACAGGAACCTATTCTAAAACATAATTTGCCTGTTGAAATCCTAGGGGATCCTCCCCCACCCAAGGGTGATCCCGTGTTTGAGCTTAAACCGTTGCCTGATACTCTTAAATATGCTTATCTTGATGAGAAAAAGATATATCCTATTTTTATTAGTGCCAACCTTTCAAAGCATGAGGAAGAGAGATTATTGAAAACTCTGAAGAAGCACTGTGCTGCTATTGGGTATACTCTTGATGATCTTAAGGGCATTAGTCCCACTCTATGTCAACATAAAATAAATTTGGAAGAAGATGCTAAACCAGTTCATGATCATCAACGACGGCTGAATCCTAAAATGAAAGAAGTGGTAAGAAAGGAAATACTAAATCTCCTTGAGGCAGGTATAATCTATCCCGTTGCTGATAGTCAGTGGGTAAGTCATGTCCATTGTGTCCCTAAGAAGGGAGGTATTACTGTCATTCCTAATGATAAAGATGAATTGATCACTCAAAGAATTATTACAGGTTATAGGATGGTAATTGATTCCCACAAATTAAATAAGGCCACTAAAAAGGATCATTACCCCTTACCTTTTATCGACCAAATGCTAGAAAGATTATCCAAACATACACATTTTTGCTTTCTAGATGGTTATTCTGGTTTCTCTCAAATTCCTGTGTCAGCCAAGGATCAATCAAAGACTACTTTTACTTGCCCTTTTGGTACTTTTTCTTATAGACGTATGCCTTTTGGTTTATGTAATGCACCTGTTACCTTTCAAAGATGCATGATGGCTATATTCTCTGACTTTTGTGAAAAGATTTGTGAGGTTTTCATGGACGATTTTTCCATCTATGGATCCTCTTTTGATGACCGCTTAAGCAACCTTGATCGAGTTTTGCAGAGATGTGAAGAAACTAATCTTGTCTTGAATTGGGAAAAGTGCCACTTTATGGTTAATGAAGGTATTGTCTTGGGGCATAAAGTTTCTGAAAGAGGTATTGAAGTTGATAAAGCTAAGGTTGATGCTATTGAAAAGATGCCATGTCCCAAGGACATCAAAGGTATAAGAAGTTTCCTTGGTCACGCCGGATTTTATAGGAGGTTCATTAAGGACTTCTCAAAAATTTCTCGGCCTCTGACTAATTTATTACAAAAAGATATACCATTTGTCTTTGATGATGATTGTGTAGAAGCATTTGAAATACTGAAGAAAGTGTTGATCTCTTCACCTATTGTTCAGCCACCTGATTGAAATTTACCTTTTGAAATTATGTGTGATGCTAGTGATTATGCTATATGTGTTGTTCTAGGGCAAAGAGTTGATAAGAAATTAAACGTTATTCAATATGCTAATAAAACCCTAGACAATGCTCAGAGAAATTATGCTACTACTGAAAAAGAATTCTTAGCAGTTGTACTTGCCTGTGGTAAGTTCAGACCTTATATTGTTGATTCTAAAGTAACTATTCACACTGTTCATGCTGCTATTAAATATCTTATGGAAAAGAAAGATGCTAAACCTAGACTTATTAGATGGGTTCTCTTGCTACAAGAATTTGATTTACATATTGTTGATAGAAAAGTAGCTGAGAACCCCGTTGCAGACAACTTGTCTAGGTTAGAAAATGTCCTTGATGACCCACTACCTATTGATCATAGCTTTCCTGATGAGCAATTAAATTTCATAAATGATTCTCATACTGCTCCATGGTATGCTGATTACGCTAATTACATTGTTGCCAAATTCATACCACCTAGTTTCACATACCAGCAAAAGAAAAAGTTCTTATATGATTTGAGGCATTACTTTTGGGATGACCCACATCTTTATAAAGGAGTAGATGGTGTTATTAGATGTTGTGTACCTAAGCATGAACAGGAACATATCCTACGCAAGTGTCACTCCGAAGCTTATGGAGGGCACCATGCTGGAGATAGAACTGTACATTAGGTATTGCAATCTGGTTTTTATTGGCCTACTCTCTTCAAGGATGCCCTTAAGTTTGTCTTATCTTGTGATGAATGTCAAAGAATTGGTAATATTAGTAGACGTCAAGAAATGCCTATGAACTATTCAGTCGTTATTGAACCATTTGATGTTTGGGGCTTTGACTATATGGGACCTTTTCCTGCCTCTAATGGTTATACTGAAGGAAATATGCCCTAGAGGCAATAATAAAGTTATTATTTATTCCCTTATTTCATGATAAATGTTTATTATTCATGCTAGAATTGTATTAACCGGAAACATAGTACTTGTGTGAATACATAGACAAACTAAACGTCACTAGTATGCCTCTACTTGACTAGCTCGTTGATCGAAGATGGTTATGTTTCCAAACCATAGACATGTGTTGTCATTTGATTAACGAGATCACATCATTAGGAGAATGATGTGATTGACATGACCCATTCCATTAGCTTAGCACCCGATCGTTTAGTATGTTGCTATTGCTTTCTTCATGACTTATACATGTTCCTATGACTATGAGATTATGCAACTCCCGTTTGCCGGAGGAACACTTTGTGTGCTACCAAACGTCACAACGTAACTGGGTGATTATAAAGGAGCTCTATAGGTGTCTCCAAAGGTACATGTTGGGTTGGCGTATTTCGAGATTAGGATTTGTCACTCCGATTGTCGGAGAGGTATCTCTGGGCCCTCTCGGTAATGCACATCACTTAAGCCTTGCAAGCATTGCAACTAATGAGTTAGTTGCGAGATGATGTATTACGAAACGAGTAAAGAGACTTGCCAGTAACGAGATTGAACTAGGTATTGAGATACCGACGATCGAATCTCGGGCAAGTAACGTACCGATGACAAAGGGAACAACGTACGTTGTTATGCGGTCTGACCGATAAAGATCTTCGTAGAATATGTGGGAGCCAATATGAGCATCCAGGTTCCGCTATTGGTTATTGACCGGAGACATGTCTCAGTTATGTCTACATTGTTCTCGAACCCGTAGGGTGCGCACGCTTAAGGTTTCGATGACAGTTATATTATGAGTTTTGATGTACCGAAGTTAGTTCAGAGTCCCGAATGTGTTCACGGACATGACGAGGAGTCTCGAAATGGTCGAGACATAAAGATTGATATATTGGACGTCTATATTCGAACACCGGAAGTGTTCCGGATGATTTCAGAGAAAACCGAAGTGCCGGAGGGTTACCTAAACCCCCCGGAGAAGTAATGGGCCTTATGGGCCCTACTAGAGAGAGAGAGGGGCGGCCAGGGTGGGCTGCACGCCCCCTCCCCCTCTGGTCCGAATTGGACTAGGAGAGGGGGGCGGTGCCCCCCTTTCCTTCTCCCTCTCCCCCTTCCTTTCCCCCTCCTAGTAGGAGTAGGAAAGAGGGGAGTCCTACTACTACTACTAGGAGGAGGACTCCTCCTCCTTGGCGCGCCCTAGGGCCGGCCGGCCTCCTCTCCTTGCTCCTTTATATATGGGGGCAGGGGGCACCCCTAGACACACAAGTTGATCCACGTGATCATTTTCTTAGCCGTGTGCGGTGCCCCCTTCCACCATACTCCTCGATAATATTGTAGCAGTGCTTAGGCGAAGCCCTGCGATGGTAGAACATCAAGATCGTCACCACGCCGTCGTGCTAACGGAACTCTTCCCTGATACTTTGCTGGATCGGAGTCCGGGGATCGTCATCGAGCTGAACGTGTGCTAAAACTCGGAGCTGTTGTAGTTTCGGTGCTTGATCGGTCGGGCCGTGAAGACGTACGACAACATCAACCGCGTTGTCATAACGCTTCCGCTGTCGGTCTACGAGGGTACGTAGATCACACTCTCCTCGCTCATTACTATGCATCACCATGATCTTGCGTGTGCGTAGGAAATTTTTTGAAATTACTACGTTCCCCAACAGTGGCATTCGAGCCTAGGTTTTATGTGTTGATGTTATATACACGAGTAGAACACAAGTGAGTTGTGGGCGATATAAGTCATACTGCTTACCAGCATGTCATACTTTGGTTTGGCGGTATTGTTGGATGAAGCGGCCCGGACCGACATTACGCGTACGCTTACACGAGACTGGTTCTACCGACGTGCTTTGCACACAGGTGGCTGGCGGGTGTCAGTTTCTCCAACTTTAGTTGAACCGAGTGTGGCTACGCCCGGTCCTTGCGAAGGTTAAAACAGCACCAACTTGACAAACTATCGTTGTGGTTTTGATGCGTAGGTAAGATTGGTTCTTGCTAAGCCCGTAGAAGCCACGTAAAACTTGCAACAACAAAGTAGAGGACGTCTAACTTGTTTTTGCAGGGCATGTTGTGATGTGATATGGTCAAGACGTGATAAGATATAAGTTATTGTATGAGATGATCATGTTTTGTTGAAGTTATCGGCAAATGGGAAAATCCTAATGGTTGTCTTTCTATTGCATAAGTTGCAAGCGCCAAATAATTGCTTTACTTTATCGCTATGCGATAGCAATAGTTGCAAGAGCAATTGTTGGCGAGACGACCATGTGACGACACATTGATATAGATCAAGATGATGAAGATCATGATGTCATGCCGGTGACGATAGAGATCATGATAGTACTTTGGAGAAGGAGATCAAAGGCGCAAGATGATCATGGCCATATCAAGTCACATATTTTGATTGCATATGATCTTTATCTTTTATACATCTTATCTTGATTTGATTGACGGTAGCATTTTAAGATGATCTCTCGCTAATTATCAAGAAGTGTTCTCCCTGAGTATGCACCGTTGCGAAAGTTCTTCGTGCTGAGACACCACGTGATGATCGGGTGTGATAGGCTCTACGTTGAAATACAACAGGTGCAAAATAGTTGCACACGTGGAATACTCAAGTTATACTTGACGAGCCAAGCATATACAGATATGGCCTCGGAACACGGAGACCGAAAGGTCGAGCGTGAATCATATACTAGATATGATCAACATAGTGATGTTCACCATTGAAAACTACTCCATCTCACGTGATGATCGGACATGGTTTAGTTGATTTGGATCACGTGATCACTTAGATGACTAGAGAGATGTCTGTCTAAGTGGGAGTTCTTAAGTAATATGATTAATTGAACTTAAATTTATCATGAACTTAGTCCTGGTAGTATTTTGCAAATCATGTTGTAGATCAATAGCTCGTGTTGTTGCTTCCCTGTGTTTATTCTGATATGTTCCTAGAGAAAATTGTGTTGAAAGATGTTAGTAGCAATGATGCGGATTGGATCCGTGATCTGAGGGTTATCCTCATTGCTGCATAGAAGAATTATGTCCTTGATGCACCACTAGGTGACAGACCTATTGCAGGAGTAGATGCAGATGTTATGAACGTTTGGCTAGCTCAATATGATGACTACTTGATAGTTTAGTGCACCTTGCTTAACGGCTTAGAATCGGGACTTCAAAGGCATTTTGAACGTCATGGACCATATGAGATGTTCCAGGAGTTGAAGTTAATATTTCAAGCAAATACTCGAGTTGAGAGATATGAAGTCTCCAACAAGTTCTATAGCTAAAAGATGGAGGAGAATCGCTCAACTAGTGAGCATGTGCTCAGATTGTCTGGGTACTACAATCGCTTGAATCAAGTGGGAGTTAATCTTCCAGATAAGATAGTGATTGACAGAATTCTCTAGTCACCATCACCAAGTTAGTAGAACTTTGTGAAGAACTATAGTATGCAAGGGATGACGAAAACGACTCCCGAGCTTTTCATGATGATGAAATCAATGAAGGTAGAAATCAAGAAAGAGCATCAAGTGTTGATGGTTGACAAGATCACTAGTTTCAAGAAAAGGGTAAAGGGAAAAAGGGGGAACTTCAAGGAAAACAGCAAGCAAGTTGCTGCTCAAGTGAAGAAGCCCAAGTCTGGTCCTAAGCCTGAGACTAAGTGCTTCTACTGCAAAGGGACTGGTCACTGGAAGCGGAACTACCCAAAGTGATTGGCGGATAAGAAGGATGGCAAAGTGAACATAATTATATTTGATATACATGTTATTGATGTGTACTTTACTAGTGTTTATAGCAACCCCTCAGTATTAGATACTAGTTCAGTTGCTAAGATTAGTAACTCGAAACGGGAGTTGCAGAATAAACAGAGACTAGTTAAGGGTGAAGTGACGATGTGTGTTGGAAGTGGTTCCAAGATTGATATGATCATCATCGCACACACCCTATACTTTCGGGATTAGTGTTGAACCTAAATAAGTGTTATTTGGTGTTTGCGTTGAGCATGAATATGATTTGATCATGTTTATTGTAATACGGTTATTCATTTAAGTAAGAGAATAAATTGTTGTTCTGTTTACATGAATAAAACCTTATATGGTTACACACCCAATGAAAATGGTTCATTGGATCTCGATCGTAGTGATACACATAATCATAATATTGAAACCAAAAGATGCAAAGTTAATAATGATAGTGCAACTTATTTGTGGCACTGCCGTTTAGGTCATATTGGTGTAAAGCGCATGAAGAAACTCCATGCTGATGGGATTTTGGAATCACTTGATTATGAATCACTTGGTGCTTGCGAACCATGCCTTATGGGCAAGATGACTAAAGACTCCGTTCTCTGGAACAATGGAGCGAGCAACAGATTTGTTGGAAATCATACATACTGATGTATGTGGTCTGATGAATATTAAAGCTCGCGACAAGTATCATTATTTTCTGACCTTCACAGATGATTTAAGCAGATATGAGTATATCTACTTGATGAAACATAAGTCTGAAAAGTTCAAAGTATTTCACAGTGAAGTGGAAAATCATCATGACAAGAAAATAAAGTTTCTACGATCTGATCATAGAGACGAATATTTGAGTTACGAGTTTGGTCTTCAATTAAAACAATGTGGAATAGTTTCACAAACTCATGCCACCTGGAACACCACAGCATAATGGTGTGTCCGAACGTCATAACCGTACTTTATTGGATATAGTACAATCTATGATGTTTCTTACCGATTTACCAATATCGTTTTGGGATCATGCACTAGAGACAGCTGCATTCATGTTAAAAAGGGGCACCATCTAAGTCCGTTGAGATGACACAATCTGAACTGTGGTTTGGTAAGAAACCGAAGTTGTCGTTTCTTAAAGTTTGGGGTTGTGATGCTTATATGAAAAAGTTTCATCCTGATAAGCTCAAACCCAAATCGGAGAAATATGTCTTCATAGGATACCCAAAGGAGACTGTTGGGTACACCTTCTATCACAGATCCGAAGGCAAGTTATTCATTGCTGAGAATGGATCCTTTCTAGAGAAGGAGTTTCTCTCGAAAGAAGTGAGTGGGAGGAAAGTAGAACTTGATGAGGTAACTATACCTGCTCCCTTATTGGAAAGTAGTTCATCACAGAAATCTGTTCCTGTGACTACTAGACCGATTAGTGAGGAAGCTAATGATGATGATCATATAACTTCAGATCAAGTTACTACCGAACCTTGTAGTTAAACCAGAGTGAGATCCGCACTAGAGTGGTACGGTAATCCAGTTCTGGAGGTCATGTTACTTGACCATGACGAGCCTACGAACTATGAGGAAGCGATGATGAGCCCAGATTCCGCGAAATGGCTTGAGGCCATGAAATCTGAGACAAGATCCATGTATGAGAACAAAGTATGGACTTTGGTTGACTTGCCCAATGATCGGCGAGCCATTGAGATTAAATGGATCTTCAAGAGGAAGACGGACGCTGATAGTAGTGTTACTATCTACAAAGCTAGAATTGTCGCAAAAAGGTTTTCGACAAGTTCAAGGTGTTGACTACGATGAGAGTTTCTCACTCGTATCTATGCTTAAGTCTGTCCAAATCATGTTAGCAATTGCCGCATTTTATGAAATCCGGCAAATGGACAAACAAAACTGCATTCCTTAATGGATTTATTAAATAAGAGTTGTATATGATACAACCAGAAGGTTTTATCAATCCTAAAGGTGCTAACAAAATGTGCAAGCTCCAGCGATCCATCGATGGACTAGTGCAAGCATCTCGGAGTTGGAATATGCGCTTTGATGAGATGATCAAAGCATATAGTTACAGACTTGCAGTGAAGCCTGTATTTACAAAAAAGTGAGTGGGAGCACTACAACATTTCTGATAAGTATATGTGAATGACATATTGTTGATCGGAAATAATGTAGAATTATTCTGCGAAGCATAAAGGAGTGTTTTGAAAGAAGTTTTTCAAAGAAAGACCTCGGTGAAGCTGCTTACATATTAAGCATCAAGATCTATAGAGATAGATCAAGACACTTGATAAGTTTTTTTTTCAATGAGTACATACCTTGACAATATTTTGAAGTAGTTCAAAAATGGAACACTCAAAGAAAGAGTTCTTGGCTGTGTTACAAGGTGTGAAATTGAGTAAGACTCAAAACCCGACCACGGTAGAAGATAGAAAGAGAATGAAAGTCATTCCCTATGCCTTAGCCATAGGTTCTATAAAGTATGCCATGCTGTGTACCAGATCTATTGTATACCCTACACTGTGTTAAGCAAGGGAGTACAATAGTGATCTAGGAGTAGATCACTAGACATTGGTTAAAATTATCCTTAGTGGAATAAGGAATGTTTCTCGATTATGGAAGTGACAAAAGGTTCGTCGTAAAGGGTTACGTCGATGCAAATTTTGACACTGATCCAGATGACTCTAAATCTCAATCTGGATACATATTGAAAGTGGGAGCAATTAGCTAGAGTAGCTCCATGCAGAGCATTGTTGACATAGATATTTGCAAAATACTTACGGATCTGAATATAACAGACCCGTTGACTAAAATTATCTCACAAGCAAAACATGATCACACCTTAGTACTCTTTGGGTGTTAATCACATAGCGATGTGAACTAGATTACTGACTCTAGTAAACCCTTTGGGTGTTGGTCACATATCGATGTGAACTATGGGTGTTAACCACATAAAGATGTGAACTATTGATGTTAGATCACATGGCGATGTGAACTAGATTATTGAATCTAGTGCAAGTGGGAGACTAAAGGAAATATGCCCTAGAGGCAATAATAAAGTTAATATTTATTCCCTTATTTCATGATAAATGTTTATTATTCATGCTAGAATTGTATTAACCGGAAACATAATACTTGTGTGAATACATAGACAAACTAAACGTCACTAGTATGCCTCTACTTGACTAGCTCGTTGATCGAAGATGGTTATGTTTCCTAACTATAGACATGTGTTGTCATTTGATTAACGGGATCACATCACTAGGAGAATGATGTGATTGACATGACCCATTCCATTAGCTTAGCACCCGATCGTTTAGTATGTTGCTATTGCTTTCTTCATGACATATATATGTTCCTATGACTATGAGATTATGCAACTCCCGTTTGCCGGAGGAACACTTTGTGTACTACCAAACGTCACAACGTAACTGGGTGATTATAAAGGAGCTCTACAGGTGTCTCCAAAGGTACATGTTGGGTTGGCGTATTTCGAGATTAGGATTTGTCACTCCGATTGTCGGAGAGGTATCTCTGGGCCCTCTCGGTAATGCACATCACTTAAGCCTTGCAAGCATTGCAACTAATGAGTTAGTTGCGAGATGATGTATTATGGAACGAGTAAAGAGACTTGCCAATAACGAGATTGAACTAGGTATTGAGATACCGACGATCGAATCTCGGGCAAGTAACATACCGATGACAAAGGGAACAACGTATGTTCTTATGCGGTCTGACCGATAAAGATCTTCGTAGAATATGTGGGAGCCAATATGAGCATCCAGGTTCCGCTATTGGTTATTGACCGGAGACATGTCTCGGTCATGTCTACATTGTTCTCGAACCCGTAGGGTCCGCACGCTTAAGGTTTCGATGACAGTTATATTATGAGTTTATGAGTTTTGATGTACCGAAGTTAGTTCGGAGTCCCGGATGTGATCATGGACATGACGAGGAGTCTCGAAATGGTCGAGACATAAAGATTGATATATTGGACGGCTATATTCGGACACCGGAAGTGTTCCGGATGATTTCGGAGAAAACCAAAGTGCCGGAGGGTTACCGGAACCCCCCGGAGAAGTAATTGGTCTTATGGGCCCTACTGGAGAGAGAGGGGCGGCCAGGGTGGGCCGCGCACCCCCTCCCCCTCTGGTTCGAATTGGACTAGGAGAGGGGGGGTGGCGTCCCCCTTTCCTTCTCCCTCTCCCCCTTCCTTTCCCCCTCCTAGTAGGAGTAGGAAAGAGGGGAGTCCTACTCCTACTAGAAGGAGGACTCCTCCTCCTTGGCACGCCCTAGGGCCGGCCGACGTCCTCCCCTTGCTCCTTTATATACGGGGGCAGGGGGCACCCCTAGACACACAAGTTGATCCACGTGATCGTTTTCTTAGCCGTGTGCGGTGCCCCCTTCCACCATACTCCTCGATAATATTGTAGCGGTGCTTAGGCGAAGCCCTGCGACGGTAGAACATCAAGATCGTCACCACGCCGTCGTGCTGACGGAACTCTTCCCCGATACTTTGCTGGATCAGAGTCCGGGGATCGTCATCGAGTTGAACATGTGCTAAAACTCGAAGGTGCCGTAGTTTCGGTGCTTGATCGGTCGGGCCGTGAAGATGTACGACTACATCAACCGCGTTGTCATAACGCTTCCGCTGTCGGTCTACGAGGGTACGTAGATCACACTCTCCCCTCTCGTTGCTATGCATCACCATGATCTTGCGTGTGCGTAGGAATTTTTTTGAAATTACCACGTTCCCCAACATATACACATATTTTAGTTGATGTTGATTACGTTACTAAGTGGGTAGAAGCTATTCCAACTAGTACTGCTGATCATAACACTTCTATTAAAATGCTTAAAGAAGTTATTTTTCCAAGATTTGGAGTCCCTAGATATTTAATGACTGATGGTGGTTCACATTTTATCCATGGCGCTTTCCGTAAAATGCTTGTGTAACGACCCGACCTCAAACGGTCAAGTCTCTGTGCTTCTGTGTCATCCCTCGATCGGTAATGCTGACACACATAATACTCGAAGGATTTATAACAGAGTGGCAATCACACACTTATTACATAGAAGGTCTCAAAAGAGAACTTATTACAATAAATATGGCTTAAGGCCATCTAATACGATAACAGCGGAAGGCTTGGAAGATAAAGTGAGTCCATCAACTCCAACGACATAGCTGAGCTGCACGGCAACGACCTAATGAACCTTACTCCTCGTCTGAAAAGTCTGCAACATAATACATTGCAGCCCAAAAACGGGTCAACACATGGAATATGCTGGCAATATACCACAGTAGAGCAAGAACAGAATAATGCTATCACTATATGCATATTTGCCTGGTGCAAAGCTCTATGGTTATAGTTTTTGCGAAAAGCCAATTTTTCCCTACAACAAAGGAATAGATTTTATTTTAACTATCATGGTAGTTGAAACTTGAAACATCATTGAGAAGGTTCCTCCAACTCAATCCCAATTAAGGTAATTAACAACCCAACAATATTAATTAAGTAAAGTGATGAGATACTTAAGATACTCCAAGTACTAGATACTCAAGATTGTCCATAACCGGGGACACGGCTAACCATGATTAGATTGTACACTCTCCAGAGGTTTGCGCACTTTTCCCCACAAGACTCGATCGCCTCCATTGGATTTCTCGCACTACATGGTGTTTGAGAAACGGATGACCGAGACATAGTCTTTCTGAAACATTAACTCTCTACTCCGGGAAGACCATACCAAACCTACAACCCACTACCTGCTGATCTACCTCTTCGAGAGCTTCACATAACTTACTCAACTATGCTAGAGCCCATAATAGCTTGTGGCTACACACGGAAGTTTATGAAACTTGAATGCTGCTTGACATATTTACACAAACAAGAGCAAACAGAGTTTGTAAAAGTTTTTCTTTCTTTCTTTCAGTTTGTCAACTGAATTGCTTGAGGACAAGCAAGGGTTTAAGCTTGGGGGAGTTGATATGTCTCCGTCGTATCTACTTTTCCAAACACTTTTCCCCTTGTTTTGGACTCTAACTTGTATGATTTGAATGGAACTAACCCGGACTGACGTTGTTTTCAGCAGAATTGCCATGATGTTGTTTTATGTGTAGAAAACAAATATTCTCGGAATGACCTGAAACTTCACGGGAGGTCTTAGAAAAAACAATAAAAAATCCTCGCCAAAAATGAAGACCAGGGGGCCCACACCCTTTCCACGAGGGTGGGGGGCACGCCCCCCTAGGGCGCGCCCCCCTATCTCGTGTGCCCCCTGGAAACCCTCCGACGCCAACTCCAACTCTATATATTGGCTTTCGAGGAGAAAAAAACCAGAGAGAAGAAATCATCGTGTTTTACGATACGGAGTCGCCGCCAAGCCCTAATCTCTCTCGGGAGGGCTGATCTGAGTCCGTTCGGGGCTCCGGAGAGGGGGATTCGTCGCCGTCGTCATCATCAACCATCCTCCATCACCAATTTCATGATGCTCACCACCATGCGTGAGTAATTCCATCGTAGGCTTGCTGGACAGTGATGGGTTGGATGAGATTTATCATGTAATCGAGTTAGTTTAGTTAGAATTTAATCCCTAGTATCCACTATGTTCTGAGATTGATGTTGCTATGACTTTGCTATGCTTAATGCTTGTCACTAGGGCCCGAGTGCCATGATTTCAGATCTGAATGTATTATGTTTTCATGAATATATGTGAGTTCTTGATCCTATCTTGCAAGTCTATAGTCACCTACTATGTGTTATGATCCGGCAACCTCGAAGTGACAATAATTGGTACCACTCCCGGTGATGACCTTGGTTTGAGGAGTTCATGTATTCACTATGTGCTAATGCTTTGTTCCGGTTCTCTATTAAAAGGAGGCTTTAATATCCCTTAGTTTCCAATAGGACCCCGCTGCCACGGGAGGGTAGGACAAAAGATGTCATGCAAGTTCTTTTCCATAAGCACGTATGACTATTTACGCAATACATGCCTACATTACATTGATGAATTGGAGCTAGTTCTATGTCACCCTATGTTATGACTGATACATGATGAACCGCATCTGGCACAATTATCCATCACTGATCCGATGCCTACGAGTTTTCCATATACTGGTTTACGCTTATTTACTTTCCCGTTGCTACTGTTACAATCACTACAAAATACCAAAAACATTACTTTTGTTGTCTTTACTTTTGTTACCGTTACCACCACTATCATATTGCTTTGCTACTAAACACTTTGCTGCAGATACTAAGTTTCCAGGTGTGGTTGAATTGACAACTCAGCTGCTAATACTTGAGAATATTCTTTGGCTCCCCTTGTGTCGAATCAATAAATTTGGGTTAAATACTCTACCCTCGAAAACTGCTGCGATCCCCTATACTTGTGGGTTATCAACACCTTTTTCTGGTGCCGTTGTCGGGGAGCATAGCTCTATTCTTTGAGTCACTTGGGATTTATATCTGCTGGACACTATGAAGAACTTGAAAGACGCTAAGACAATAATTTATCCCTCAACTACGAGGGGAGGTAAGGAACTGCCATCTAGCTCTACACTTGACTCACCTTCTGTTATGAGTAAATTAGCGACACCTAAACCTGCTTCTGCTATTCGTTCCGGTCGCATGTTATTGATGATGCCACTTCTGCTATGCATGATACTTATGATGAAACTGCTTCTATGTCTGATACTACTGTGCCCCTTAGTGAATTTCTTGAAGAACAAATTGCTAGGGCCAGAGAAAGAGAAATTGATGAATCTGAATACGATGATGAAAGTGATGATGAAAATATGCCCGTTATTCCTCAGGGTTATCTTTTTGATAAAGATGCCTCTTTAGCTATTTTAGCCTGCAGAGATAGATACGAGCTTAAGAGGTTATTGATTAAATGGAACAAAGAATCACTTAGAGATAAAATGAAACCTGATCCTGCTTTTGCAACTTCACCTATCTGTGTTCCTGATAAGGATTATGAATTCTCTGTTGATCCAGATATAATTACTTTGGTTGAATCTGATCCTTTCTATGGCTATGAATCTGAAACTGTTGTGGCACATCTTACTAAGTTAAATGATATAGCTGCCCTGTTCACTAATAATGAGAGATCACGTTACCTCTATTTACTCAAAAAAAATTCCGTTCTCATTAAAGGGTGATGCTAAGATATGGTTTAATTCTCTTGATCCTGGTTGTGTGCGTAGTCCCCAGGATATGATTTATTACTTCTCTGCTAAATATTTCCCTGCTCATAAGAAACAAGCTGCTTTAAGGGAAATATACAACTTTGTGCAAACTAAAGAAGAGAGTCTCCCACAAGCTTGGGGGAGGCTTCTCAAGTTACTTAATGCTTTGCCTGATCATCCTCTTAAGAAACCTGAAATATTGGATGTCTTCTATAATGGATTAACCGATGCTTCCAGAGATTACCTGGATAGTTGTGTTGGTTCTCTTTTCAGGGAAAGAACACCGGATGAAGCTGAAATTCTATTGAATAATATGTTGACAAATGAAAATAATTGGGCACCTCCTGAGCCATCTCCTGAGCCAGATCCAGAGCCAGCTCCTGCTCCAATTACTGAGCCTATTCCTAAACCAACTCCGAAGAAGAGAGGTGTTCTATTTCTCAGTCCCGAAGATATGCAAGAGGCAAAGAAATCTATGAAAGAAAAAGTTATTAAAGCTGAAGACGTTAAGAATTTACCTCCTATTGAAGAAATACATGGTCTTAATATACTGCCTGTCAAAGAAACATATGAACTTGATCACTTATTCACTGAAGAACCTCCTGATCCTGATATCCCGACACAGGTAGTAAAGGTAAATTCTCTCTGTATATTTGATGAAGGTGATATCCCTCACTATAAGTCTGCTAGGCAATGATTTGATGAGTTTGATAATTTTATTGTCAAACAAGAAAATTTCAATGCTTATTTTGGTAGACAATTGAAATATGATTCCGATATAATTAAATACTTGGGTGATTATATGGCTAATATTAAAGGTGAACTTAAAATTGTTAGCAAACATGCTTCTATGGTTACCACGTAAGTAGAACAAGTTCTTAAAGCTCAAAAAGAAGTGCTTGATGAAATGAATAGTAAGAAAAATGATTATGTTGTTAAAGTGGCTACTAGAACTAGTAGAATGACTCAGGAATCTTTGTATCCTGAAGGCCACCCTAAGAGAATCGAGCAAGATTCTCAGAGAAATAATATTGATGTTCCTAGTTCTTATAAGAAGAAGAAAAAGAAAAATGATAGAACTATGCAAACTTCTAGTGAACCTATTGCTGAACCACCTGATAATCCAAATGATATCTCTATGTCTGATGCTGAAACATAATCTGGTAATGAACATGAACCTAGTGAAAATGTTAATGATGATGTTCATAATGATGCTCAACCTAGTAATGATAATCATGTAGAAATTGAACCTGTTGTTGATCTTGATAACCCACAATCAAAGAATCAACGTTATGATAAAAGAGACTTTGTTGCCAGGAAACATGGTAAAGAAAGAGAACCTTGGGTTCAGAAACCTATGCCTTTTCCTTCGAAACCATCCAATAAGAAGGATGATAAGGATTTTGATCGCTTTGCTGAAATGAGTAGGCCTAACTTTTTACGTATGCGATTGACTGATGTGCTCAAAACAAATCCTTATGCTAAATATATGAAAGATATCATTACTAATAAAAGAAAGATACCAGAAGCTGAAATTTCCACCATGCTTGCTAATTATACTTTTAAGGGTGGAATACCAAAGAAACTTGGAGACCCCAGAGTACCTACTATACCTTGCTCCATGAAAAGAAATTATATTAAAACTGCTTTATGTGATCTTGGAGCCGGTGTTAGTGTTATGCCTCTCTCTTTATATCGTAGACTTGACTTGAATAAGTTGACACCTACTGAAATATCTTTGCAAATGGCTGACAAATCAACTGCTATACCTGTCGGTATTTGTGAGGATGTGCCTGTTGTGGTTGCAAACGTTACTATTGTAACGGACTTTGTTATTCTTGATATTCCCGAGGATGATAGTATGTCTATTATTCTTGGAAGACCTTTTCTTAATACTGCAGGGGCTGTTATTGATTGGAACAAAGGCAATGTCACTTTTCATGTTAATGGTAATGAGCATACGGTACACTTTCCGAGGAAACAACCTCAAGTTCATAGTATCAACTCTATTGGAAAAATTCCATCTATTAAATTTGGAGGTTTTGAATTTCCTCTTCCCACCATCAAAAAGAAATATGATATACTTATTATAGGGGATGTGCATATCCCCATTGAGGTAACCTAGTGTTATTCGAAATTTCTCAAGTTTCTTGATTATCGGAATGGGTTTGTTAACAAGACTTGATCAACCTTGTTAGTGGATTCTTTTTGATGAGCATGAGATGGATGAAACTAGAAGCACAACCTTCTGTACCCTCTTTATATTTTCTGTTAATTAGTAGAAATAAAGTAAAAATAGTATTTCTCTGTATGTTTCCTGTCTTATCTGTGCAATATAAAAATGTCCCAAAAATAAAATTCCTCGGAATGCCATGTCAATTTAATATGATTTTTTCGGGAATATTTGAGGATTTACTGTGCAAAAATTACCACGGGAGGAGCTGCCACCTGGCCACAAGGGTGGTGGGTGTGCCCTCCCTATAGGGCGTGCCCCCCTGCCTCGTGGGCCCATGGTGGCCCTCCTCCACTTATCCCAGCACCATCTCCTTCCTCTGTCTCACACAAACCCGAAAAACCAACTCAAGCATGAGTTCCAGCCACTTTTGCTACGATTTTTCGATCTCCTTGCTCAAAGCACCTCTCGCAAAACTGCTTGGGGAGATTGTTCCTTGGTATGCGACTCCTCCATTGGTCCAATTAGTTTTTGTTCTAGTGCTCTATTCTTTGCAAATTTGTGCTGCATAGGTGACCATGTTCTTGAGCTTGCATGTCAAATTTATATGGTTCCAAGTAGTTCTAATGCTTGACATAGGCTCTAGGCACTTGTAGGAGTAGTTGCTATCAGTTTTATCGAAGTTGATTCACTTTATTTTGAAGTTACTAAAAATTTCAGAATTTTTTAGAGATAAACAATATGTTTAGGAAGATGTTCCAAGGTGGTTCCTCTAAGAAGCAAGGACCCAGGATTGCTATGCGCGATGCTGACGAGGATCCACCAAGAGACGCTCCAGTACGGCCCTGCGAATGGCCGTCGAAAAATTTTATGGATCGTGCGGGAATTAAAGAAGAATTCAAATCATATTTGCGCAATGCCGGTCTTGAGGATTTTGAGGGTGACAAATGCCCCCAATATCATGATCTCACAAGTTCATTTGTGAGGAGGTTTGAGTATTCATCTTCGCGTAATTCTCCTTCAGTCATGTTTGATCTTTATGATAAATCTTATAGAATGGACTTAGAGGATTTCACTCTTGCGTGCAAACTTCCATCATGGGGCAGTATTAGGGATCCCCCTAAATCTGAATTTAGAAACTTTCTTGCTAGTATAACTGGAGGGGAATCTAGAGATATAACGCAGGCTACCATAGGGAGCATTCACTTTCCTGCTATACATTATTTTGCTCTCTTCATAGGTAGATGCATAAATGCTAAGGATGAAGCATGTCACATGTGTGTCCCTGACCTTAGCATTCTTAGGAGTGCTGTGTTAGGAGACCAATCTTATCATTTGGGAGCCATTGTAGCTCGTAGGTTGCATCATAATAGACATAATGGAGATTTCTTTGGAGGAATTTATGCAACCCGCTTAGCTCATTTTCTTGAGATAGACATTCGCGAGGGTGATATGGAGTTGCCCCCTGCA